>NC_135095.1:17805000-18010000 GCF_051107435.1 Chaetodon auriga | reverse complement strand
TTTGTGTATGTAAAACATTAAACTGTATAATCGGTTGTAGCACGTTTTATCCAGTGTAGTGGATTGGATTTTGTCCTTTAATTTGTTAATTCTTGTGGATTTTAATAGTAAAAAAGATAAAAGGTTTTGTTTCTGTTCATGCAAAGCTGATGGGAGACACATTTTTAAAAAATATCTTACAGACCACATGGTTTTAGTGTACTGCAGAGGTTTAAATCAAGCTCTTGAATCTGCAGATAATAATTTTGTTGGTCACTAAGAAGAATCATGTGCTAAAACTGACAGTAGATGAGGTCTGTGTTCACTGACGGGTCTGTTGGCTGCTGAAGAAGCCCATAATAAACCCTCTTCTCTCCACCAAACTAGTTCAAGTTTGGAAATCTGATAGCAGGGAACGCTGAATCAAGTTCGCTGAACTTTAATAAACTTGAACCGGAACTTACGAAATGTGTACCTTCAAAATAAAAACAGGTTTTTCTCATGAGAGAAAAAGAAACTTGTCTTCCCTTTGAGGAAACTGATGAACATTGAAGTAAAACCGCGAAATCCAGCAAGGAAAAAGTAACGTGGATTATTATTATTATTTTTTTTTAAGATGATGATGAAAGTAATCCAAATAAAAGGATTGCTTGATAAACACATGCATAACTTACCCCTGAAGAATAGCAAGGAACAATTTGTAGAATATTCCTATAGTATTATAATTTCCTAACAATATGATGCAAGATATAACAAATAAGATGAAAGCAAGGACAAGAAATTATACATGAACTTACCCAGGATGTGCAAAATGTGCTTCACTTAACAGGTCGAAAACAGCAAAGGAAATTACAAATGACCAAAGTGGGCAACTGCCCTGATCCTCAGGTTCTCTATGGGGCAATTAACTTTGATTAGTTGATTAATGTAAAGTGTTCATACATTATACTCAATTAGTTTGCTTTTAACCAATTTCTAACCAGACTAAACAGCAACACAGGAGGGTTTGTACAGTCCTGCAGCTCACTTTTAGCTCACTAGTGGGTTAAGTTGGCCGTGTAAATGAAAGCCACTCCAAGATGTTTGAAAATTTCTAATGTTTGCATATTTGATACTCAGTAGAGTAGCGTAGAAGTACTTAGTTGTATTAATTTGTATGGTAAAGTTTGATGTTTTATTCTGAAGGGTCATGCCGGAAATGTTTTGTCGGATTCGGTGTAACTTGACACAGTCGGCAGAGCCAGGCAGCAGTATGCGGAGCAGCTGATGCTCAAGCGGGGCTAAAAATAATCAACTTTTTTCTCTCCTACTCTCACTGTATTTCGTTTCTTTTCCTCTCCTTCGTCTCCTCAGTCTGTCTTCTTTATTTTTTCCAAGAAATCCAGGCATCAGGGATGAAACTGTGTCAGTGAGGATTATAACTTCTCTCTGTGGTAAGAGACTTTGGGGTGTGTGTGTGTGATCTCTGTCATTAAGCTAACGTTAGCTTAACTTGATAAGTCAGTTTAACTTTGGTGTGTAAATTAGCTTCCTGATGTGAGCAGGAGCAGCTTATAGCTTTTATTTTAACATTATTTGGTTTGAGAAATTTGGCTGAGTTGAACACAGGTGTTGTTTGTGGTACAAGCCGAAGGTTAACTCACTTGTTTGCCGGCTAAATTTGGACGTTTTGCTCGATAATTGCATGCTAGCAGCCATTTACAACCAATGTAGTTTCCGTAATGTAGTTAAAGTACACTTTCACTGTGCTCCTTGCTGTGTTAGTGAGCCCAATGAACCACAGTTAATGAGACATTTCATGTGGCAAAACATAATAAACTTACATTAAATGTTAAATAAGGTTAAGCTAATGATCATTTGAGTGAAAAAAATGGCAGGAAATATGTAATTTTGTCATTGTGGAGAAGACTTGTGGTTATAGTGGATTACAATGGGGCCACGTTTAAATATTTGATGAATAAAGTATAAAAACTTCATTATAATCATATGAAACCACCCTGAAACATCATATATTTCTCTGCCGGGTCCATTTGCCTAGAATGTCCTAATTTCTCCACAATGAGGCACCAAAATCTTCTTCCAAGTAAAGATGGCCACCATAGTCAGTTTTCGGCGGCCATCTTTGTTTTTGTTTTGGAGTGAAGATTTCACATTAGCATGTGAAAGAGATGAAATTATTCACTGTACACTGAAAGAAAAAGGGTTACAAAAATCCATTTATATTAGAACTTCTTTAAGAAAGTTAAAGTTAACGTGTGATTTTCTTAACTTATTAAACAACGTGGCTAACGCCAGTTGTTAGCTTTAGCTGATTAGAATTAATTCTTTGAGTTAGCTAATCTACAAAGTGACGTCTTTAGCTGTTGCCTGGTCAATGTGCTCTCTGCATACTTGGCTAAACGTGGTTTCTGCACGCTGCCTTTCCGATACTGATTTAACATTAAAGCGCCCTCAGTCAGGCGGCGCGTAGCCGGCCGGCGGCCCTGAAATACCTCTCATTCCTGACAGATGCTGGCCTGCATTTGTGTTTCTGTGTGCTCGAGTGTGAGCACTTGAATGTGTGACATACCACGAAAATGTCTGCCCGAGTCTGCGGACGTGGAGCCAGAGTCTCTCCAGTGAACGCAGACGGTCTGAGGACCAAAGATCTGAGCTGTAGTTCTTCTTTCTCTATGTTTTTGTCTTCTGCCTCGAGGCTTGTGTGGAGCGGTCGGGTGATGTCATGGCCCTGTCGTTTTGCGGCAACGACGGTATCAATGCCTACAGCGTGACGGACGGCGTGCTGAACAATGGCTGCTTCGTGGACGCTCTCAACCTGGTGCCCCATGTCTTCCTGCTCTTCATCACCTTCCCCATCCTCTTCATCGGTAGGTGACAGTGACGGTGACAATATCAATACATATATGACCCTGATATTGATACTCATTGTAAAATAATACTTTTGGCTAAAGCAGCAAATAAAGTACCTGACAAATGAAGAAGCTTCACCACATCGACGCATAAAACCCTGCTAAGATCCAGTATCACCATCACACTGCTTATTGATTTGCAGAATTGCCCACAATGGACTAATGCACCCAGAGTTATTGATGGCACAACTCAAGTGTTATCAGCAATCTGCCAAAATCTCTGACAGGAGACAAATATACAGGACGTCCTCTCATAAGACATAACAGAGGCACCAGAGACGTATTCACCAGTAACGAGAGTTAAACTGTCCTGAGATCTGCTTTGGTGAGCAGTGCTTTTAAATCTGAGAAGTGAGATACTGAAGCAGCTTTTACAGGAGAGCTTTAATAATTAAAATGATCCAGTGTTGTTCTCTATTAGCTATAACTTGTCATATCACCCGACTGTAATCAATAAATAGATGTCTCTTGTGATGAGGATGAGTTATTTTTAAGGCATGTTTGGCACTGATCAGGCCTGGGTTCCATTTTGGATCCAGCTCCAGGTGGATAAAACATCTGGATTCACAGTCACTTCTGCCTCATTTCAGTAAAGACGCTCTTTATTTGCCATAAATCCTTCTTCTGTGTCTGTTGTGGAGTAGAAAAACAGTTTGTTGTTCCCACTGAGCTGTGTTACACTAATCTGTTGCTCCATGTCACCCGGCGGGTCGAGCAGATGTGTTTGTGATATTAACTTTCCCTTTCTCCCTCATGGACACACACACGCACACACTTTAAGGCACTTTCCTGTCGCCAGTGTGAACATTAAGCAGCTTTGAAGGGTCGTTAAGACAGGATTAGAACAACAGTTCAGTGATCCAGTGAAGACAGGAAACGGTAGAACGGATAAACTGACTAAGAAGTGAAATACTGAGTACTGAGCGGTGAGATCAGGAGTACATCTGTTTGTTTTGCTGTAACAATGAGCGTCGTGTATATAGAAGAAGAAATATGGAGGAGGGAAAGAGAGGAAGAAGAAAGGGAGGGAGGAAGATGAGGGAAAGAATGCATGAAGAAGCAAAAAGAAGGAAAAATGTGTTTTTGTTGGTTTAATGTGGAATTGTAGTAACTCTGCTCTTATTGCTGCATCACTGTGAACGCTGGCTGGTTATACGTTTTGTGTGTGTGTGTGTGTGTGTGTGTGTGTGTGTGTGTGTGTGTGTGTGTGTGTGTGTGCATGCATGCAGTAGTTTATGGGAATAGTTCTGACCAGAAGCCCTCAGCCGGATCCCTGAGGACTCACTAATTGATGCTTCCTGGTTTGGGTTTTTTATGGTCTTTGTCCCCTGAGCCTCTGAAATGGCTGCAGTCCATTTAGTTAAGAGGAGAAACAAACCCAACATGAAACTCTGTCAGCACAAATGAAACCTGTTGGATCAGCTGTTTATCCCAATAAGCTAAAGTTAGATTAAACTGACTCCAGACTTGATCCAGACTTTTACTTCATAAGATACTGAGAGTTGCACCGATTAGTAGATCAAGAAAGCGATTAATTCACCATTTTCAAGCAGAAATGCTAAATATTGATGGTTCAAACGTGCCTCATGTGAGAATCTCCAGCAGTATTTCTACATGTGGATTGAGTATATTTGGGTTTTGCACTGTTGAAGACATCAACTTTGGTTCCAGGTAATCGTGAGGGAGATTTTCATTATTTTCTGGGTTTTTTAAATTTAGCGTACGGTGTTTAAAGCAGACACGACGCTCGCTGTGATGATGTGTCTCTCTGTGTCTGTCCATCTGTCTGTCCGTCAGGTTGGGGCAGCCAGAGCTCCAAGGTCCAGATCCATCACAACACATGGCTTCATTTCCCCGGCCACAACCTGAGGTGGATCCTCACCTTCTCGCTGCTGTTTGTCCACGTCTGTGAGTTCGCGGAGGGCATCGTCTCCAACAAGTGAGACCTCAGAGAGACGTTTTATCCTGTTATCACACAAAATGCTGCTTTTGTTTCTGCTGGCTTCATCGAAGTCAGTCTCAAATCAGTCGGGTTTTTTTGTATTAATTCTATTTGGTGTTCGCCTCTCGCTGTAGGATGATGCAGACCAACCACCTCCATCTCTTCATGCCGGCCTTCATGGGTTTCATAGCAGCCACAACATCAGTGGTTTACTACCACAACATAGAGACGTCCAACTTCCCCAAACTCCTGCTCGGTAAGATGACCCACAGTGACCCCCGACAGTTTGAGCTGAGATTTGGGTGTAATGCTAGTAGCAGCTAGCATAGCCTTGTGCCATCAGCCTCAAGCAGAGATGAGGCTGTGGAGCATTACCAGAGAAGATACTGAGGGGGTCTGCATCAGTGAAATGAAGGAAATCTAAATACTGCTTGGACTGGTGCAGTGTGTATTTTAACATGCTGATCGCTGTGCAGATGCTTTCTGTTCAGGCCATTAATATTACACTCTATCACTTCCCCCTCCCCACACAGTGCTGTTCATCTACTGGGTGCTGGCTTTCATTACAAAGTCCATTAAGCTGTGGAAGTTTGCGGAGTACCACGTTGGACCGCAGCACCTCAGGTTCTGCATCACAGCCCTGTTAGTGATGCTGTACGGGCTGCTGATGGCCGTGGAGATCAACGTCATAAGAGTCAGGGTGAGAAGTCGTGTTTCATCCAGTTTCAGGAACTAAATAACCTGTAATGTGAATCCAGGAAGGAAGTGAGCCTTCTTTTACCTCCTCCCCCCGCAGAAATACGTGTTCTTCGCCAACCCCCAAAAGGTGAAACCACCAGAGGATTTGCAGGATTTGGGGGTTCGCTTTCTGCAGCCGTTTGTCAACCTGCTGTCCAAGGTAAACACGAGCACAGTGCGATTTAGGAGAATTAAAAACACTGACTGACTCCATCTGGATGTAGAAATTGACCCATTTCAAATATTTCCGCCATAAGTAATGCGTTAAAAAGTGTCTCATTTTCAGCGCCACTTGGTGGCGGAGCACAGTAAAAGGTTCAAATTCTTGGAACGTTTTTTAGGCGACATATTGGTGGATGAATCCTCTCATCATGGGAGCCCATAAGAGGCCCATAGAGCTGAAGAAGATCGGCAAGCTGCCCATCGCCATGAGGGCGCTCACCAACTACCTCCGGCTCAAAGACGCCTATGAGGATCAGAGGGTGAGCAGATGGAGGCCCGCACCTGATTTAACACTCATTCAGTGATCCGACTGTCTGTTTTTAACCTTTCTCTCCCTCTGTCGACTCTCACCCCACACAGACAGCCGAGGACCCCGATCGCGCCCCATCAATCTGGCGCTCCATGTATCGAGCGTTTGGTCGTCCCATCCTGCTCAGCAGCACCTTCCGCTACCTGGCTGACCTGCTGGGCTTCGCCGGGCCGCTCTGCATCTCTGGCATCGTCAAGTACCTGAAGACTGACGAAGATGGTGCAACGCAAGACAAGACCAAGGCGGGTGTATGCTCTGTGCGAGCCACCACGTGTAGACAGTAGCTCCATCAGTCCTGAAGCTTCTTTGTATGTAGTGATAAATAGTCAATGATTGTGAGTCTGCTCGCCACTGAAGATCATAGATTACTGCTTTTACTTCGAGCGCCATTAGAGAGTCACAACTGAGCAGTTTGTGGCTGTAACTGAGGCGACGGTGTGAGAAGTTGAGTGAATTTCCCTTTAGAGAATTCACTTTGGAAACTCAAACCCGTGTTTGCTCTCGGCTGATTTACTGAAGCTGTCAGCGGGACCGAAGTCCGGCTGAGGTGTTTACATAGCATCATTTTATTAAAAGCTAAGTGCAAATTAGTGCAGCGCCATGGCTCGTCCACACACGTTGTGTCACCGCCTGTCGTGGTGTTGGGTGGTCTGGCCGACCAATAAATGACTCAATCCCAGACTGATGTCACCAAGGCGGCGGTCGCAGTCATCGTGTCACCAGCAGGACGTTTTTTGTGTGTGACCGAATGTTTAGCTGTGAACGACACTATCGGATGTGATCATGTGTGTGTAATGTCATAATGTGCTGGTGCTGAAATGACATTACACACACACATTTGTAGTTTCACACATGTGAGGATCCTTGCTGTCGTAATGCATTAGCTAAAGTTAGCTTTAAAGAACTGCGTGCTCGCCCCTAAGCTTTACAATCAAGGTGCTATATTTAAGAATTTTAGGTTAAAACATTCAATAATTATCTGAAATTATCAAGAGGATGTGAAGAAATAACTGTTTTCACTCATGTGTTTTGTTGCAGAGATGACTGCTGAAGTTAGCATGCTAACCAGCTAGCCCCACAATTCCACTTTGCGCCTCATAATCAAAGTGTAAAACATTGAATTATGGCTCCAGCTAAAGGCTTTCACCTTTTTGATGACTTTGATGAGTCATTTAGTCTCTCGATGACGTGTTCACATTGATCGCCTTGTTCGACCGACGGTCCAAGCCCAAAGATATTCAATTCCCAAGCATGTAACACAAGAGAAAAGCAGCAAATCCTCACATCTTTGAACCTGGAAGAAGCATCGTTGAATAACTTGATGATTCATCGATGATCAGAATTGTTGTTGATGGACTCCGACTAATTATTATGCACACAAAACCTCGACCTTCTTCGATCGCGGTATGTCAGAGTCTGCAGCAGTGTTCATAAATCACTGTGTTACACCACAGTAAGACCAACAATAATATTTAGCAGACGGAGAGAAAACAGGCAGCGTTACAGACGCTCCGTTTGGCGAAGGAAGAAAGGCTGGCAGAGCTGATCACAAGCATCGACTGCTCTTAAATCCATGCCAGCTTCTGCCAAAGGTCATAATACCAGCAGAGCTGTCAGGAGAGGCTGAACAGATGCTCTGGTAATGACAGTACTTCTTCATTCAGTCCATTTGGCTGGACCTTGTTGGAGCTGCTGGCGGGTTCGCGCCTGCCAGTTAAAGTGGGTGTAATGGGCAGCAGAGATAAAGAGCAGAGCAGGCCTGCATATCTGAGTGACACGGAAAACTTCCCACTCGCCTCACACTCAGTTTAATACGGAGGAAAGGTCTGCTGAGCGTCAGGCCGAGCTTTTTGGGATCACTGTGTGTGTGATTTCTGAAGCTGCAACATTAATCGATGAGTCGATTAAAATGATCAGTTGTTTGCTGGTGGCAGCTTCTTAAATGTTAGGATTTGCTGCTTTTCTTTGTCATGCATCAAAGTAAATGAAGAGTCTTTGGGTTTTGGATGCTTGGTTGTACATAAGAGGCAATTTAAAGACATCACTTTGGGAAATTTTAATGCAAATTCTTGGATTTAACGACTAATTATGAAAATAATCTGCAGAAATAACCTTTAGCTGCAGCTCCAGAGATTTCATTACTTTATTCATGTATAAAAAATCATACATATTCATTCACAGTGCTCATGTGTCGCTTGAATCATTTATGGCTAATCCAGCAGAATGAATATCTGGCATATCAGACTTTTGAGCTTTTCTTCTAAAGCTGTCTGTGCTTTGTGTTGCAGGAGACGTATTTCGGTGTGTACTTCATGTCTTCCACTGAGCTGCTGCAGAACACCTCCGTCCTGGCCGTGCTCCTCTTCCTGGCTTTAGTCCTCCAGAGGACCTTCCTGCAGGCCTCGTACTACGTCACCATCGAAACGGGCATCAACCTGCGGGGAGCCCTGCTGGTGAGTGAAGCATCCTGGGAATTTGAGGCGTTTTGTTTCCGTCCTGAGGTGTCGCTCATCCTCATACAAACCTGACGTGACAGCAGATCCTCCAATGATCTGATCCAGCTCACAGCTGAATGGAGGTTTTACAGCCCCTCGTGTTGTGCCGTACGAACGGGGAAGTAAATAACCAGTGAAATGTTATGAAAACATGCAGTCAGTCAGTCATAAATCTATTGAAATGAATCACTCAGCCGGGTAGAAAAGCCTCTGGCAGTTCAACCACAGGACTTAAACTGTCCGCTAAACCCCCGGATACTACTGCCGCTACTACTGCAGATATTAATAGAAACTGGAGCGTAATCTGCTGAATTAAGCTGCATTCAGACGGACAGGACAGCATGAAAACAGGCAGGCCTTTCATTAACGTGAACGGGACTGCTTGTCTCAGTGTCACATCCAGTCATTGTGTGTGATTGTGTTCCTGTTAACCAGGCGATGATTTACAACAAAATCCTGCGACTGTCCACCTCCAACATGTCGATGGGGGAGATGACGCTGGGGCAGATCAACAACCTGGTGGCCATAGAGACCAATCAGCTGATGTGGTTCCTCTTCCTTTGCCCCAACCTGTGGGCCATGCCGGTGCAGGTAGGCTGAAGGGCCGTCCGTACACGCCGTCATGCAGTGACGTCTCAGTGATCGTCTTCCTGTCTCGTCTTGTTCCTCTGCAGATCGTGATGGGAGTGATCCTGCTCTACTATTTGTTGGGTCCGAGCGCCTTGGTGGGAGCATCTGTCATAGTTCTGCTGGCTCCGGTCCAGTACCTCATAGCTACAAAGCTGGCAGACACGCAAAAAAGCTCACTAGTAAGCAGCAGTACCCTGCAGATGGATGTGAATCCATTGTTTTACAGCGGTGGGAAACTGTTTCGTCCTGTCAGTTGAATCTCTCTCTGTGTCGCCTCCTTCAGGAACACTCCACAGATCGTCTGAAGAAGACCACAGAGATCCTAAAGGGCATAAAGCTGCTGAAGCTGTATGCCTGGGAGAATATCTTCTGCGACAGCGTGGAGGAAACCAGAGGCAAAGAGCTCACCAGCCTCAAGACCTTCGCTTTCTACACGTCCATGTCCAGTAAGACGCTAAATGAGTCTCTGACCTCAGTCTGAGTGATGATCGCGTTTGTGTGTGATTGCTTTCCAGTCACACTTATTATTTCCATAATGTAACATGTGAGGAACACCTGCATTAACACCTGCTTTTTCCTCCCTGTGCAGTTTTCATGAACGCTGCTATTCCCATTGCTGCCGTTCTTGCGGTAAGACAGCTTTACCACCCTTATCGTGAGACAATCATCTATAAATTAAAACTCCTTCAAACATTATTTCTGCTGTTTTTTCTGCTTTCTTCAACTTCTGAGCACAAGCGAGAGGATGGTCAAATGTAAAATCTTGTCTTGTAGACGTTTGTGATGCATCACTTCCTCAATAAAACCGGTCCCAGTCCCTCGGAGGCCTTCGCAGCTCTGGCGCTGTTCCACATCCTGGTCACCCCGCTCTTCCTGCTCTCCACTGTCGTCAGATTTGCCGTCAAGGCTCTGGTCAGGTGAGTCTGTGAAACGTAGAAACGACTAAACAAGGAAGACAACTTGGAGATGCTGCGTCACCACCTGGACGTGGTTCAAGTGATAAATCTCATCACAGGAACATGGAGGAAACCTGACAGCAGTGAGGAGAAACTCTAAACTCTAAACCCCTGAGACGTTACTGGTGTTGGTGTCATCACAATCACAGGCAGTCATGGACTGAATGTGTGTGTGTGTGCGTGCGCGTGTGTGTGCGTGTGCGTGTGGTCACAGTGTCCAGAAGCTCGGTGAGTTTCTCCAGAGTGACGAAATTGGAGATGACAGCTGGAGAAACGGAGACATGTCTGCTGCCTTCGAAGCTGGGAAGAAACACCCGGGGGTGGTGAGTGTGGACGAACCCAGACCCACAAACCTGAGCATCGACGGGGAACACGTAACAGAAGCTTTTATTTTACAGCCAGGCGGATTTTACAGTCTTTATCTGACCGTCTTGATTGTGTTTTAGCCACAGTTTCAGTGCTGATGTCTGCAGACGCAGCTGGAACGCAGCAGTCAGCGTACACTTTGTGCCCCATTTAAATGAACTAGAGCGCACTGGTGCAAGTGTTTTTAAGCTATGTCCAACGCCTCTCTTGACTTCAGACCAGGTTTCTGTTGATCAGTGGTGTCTACTGCCTTAAGATAACACCTGACCACACCCGATTTAAGCTCAACACGCCCACGGCTGCACAGATGGGCACTCGAACATTTGCTGCTTGCGCAGTGTCAGCGTTAAAATGCCAACTGCGTGCACATGCAGTTTATAGATGTCACATTAAATGACTTCTGGGTAATGAAGACCTTCAGACAGTGAGAGAACCAAACATTTATCCTGTATTTAAAACAGATGGCCTTAACAAAGCGCACAGAAGGTGCCAATAAATCGCTTTAATGCGCTGAGTTAAACAGCCTGAGCCTCGTCATGGACAGCATTTGGATCAATGAGGCGAGCCGGATGGCACGGCTCGCATTCCTTCCATGTTACTGCAGGTAACTCGTGTCCGTTTTGGTAACACGTTGCTTTAACGCGGACGTTGTATAACACCAGCCCTGATTCCAGCCTAATGAGCAATGAGCAGATCCTCCAAGGAGTTTTCACATATTTAGACAATGATGTGCAATAATGGACGATAACTGTGACTCGCAGCAGGTCGCTGAGTTCATGCAAATGAATTCGGAGGAGTAAGAAAACCAAAGGAGTGGCTTATTTTTACTGATCCCGGCCTAAAAGCCTCCCGTATGTGACTGCTGACTCCAGCTCTGCGTATGCGGACGTTTGCAGTTGAAATGCAGCACAAACGACGAGTCAAAGCAGACTTGTGGTGACATCCAGTGAAACTCTACCGTCGTGTGGTTTCCTCAGGACTGCTTGTTATGTTTTTGAGGCTGCGTGGGGTCCTGCAGACCGTCACCGCCCTGTGAACTGCAGCTCAGGCTTTAATCTTGCGGTCGTCTGAGGTTTCGAACGACCAGGTCACATGCTGACTATTATGTTGCAGCGGAATTAACGCTGTGTCTAAAATGGACAGCCAGACCACAGAGCTGAGTGACTCACACACTCTTTAATGCTTTTCAAATAGGATTATAAACACATCATATCCGCTTTTGTAATGGAATTTTATTGTATTACTCAGTCAGTGAATTTAAGAGTGAAGCCATTACAAACTCAGAGTGGTTGCATCTTAACATTAAGACGCATTTTTGAAGTTTCACCAGGATATCTGGGGCCACTGCTGCCGTTTTATTGGACCGTTCTTTAAATCAAACGCTGCAGCAAGTAATGTGAGTTTCTGCTCAGCTATCGCCACCCGATTCATCCATTCAAGGCGAAATCAAGTGGGGAAGCACCACTTCCTGCGTGTTAGAAGAGGACAGAGCCACGAGGGACGGGGTGTTCTGAACAGCTAATGTGGAAGACGTCATCTGGTGGATGTACTGCAGGTTGAATCACTGTTGTGATTAACAAATCAGATTTTTGTCTCTTGTAGTGAGAGCTAATGATGGCGGTGACGGTCAGTCAGTTTGTTCCATCCGACACGCGAGAGCAGATCCAGTTAAATCTGGACGATTACCAGCTCCTGTTGATTTTGTTGACTTATCGAGCTCCCATGTCAGATGAAAATGTCCCCATCACCAACATTTTGGTCACTGACAAGTCAACTTGCAAAGTAATGGAGAGATTTCTTGATCTTTCCTGGACAGCAGCTCCTCGATCAGGTCACGACGTTCCACTCGCACACATGAAATATTAAAATCCAATAGGCAGAATGCCAGATTTCCTGAAGAATAATGCTCAAGAGCGGATGAATTCTTAATATTTTATTTATATTTTAGCCCTCTAACCCGCAGTAAAATCCTCAGCATGCTGCACAAATGTTATCACACTTGTTCCTGCAGTGGCCAGTGTGACCTTTAGTTTTGCTGCTACAGAGATTTTTCGTGATGTTGGTGAAAATATGTGTTGTGTGGCACACTGAGGTCAGCTGGTCAAAGATCACATGAAGTACAAAGACGCTGATGTACTGTATGTTTATATATATAGCGTGTCTGGATGAGAAGTTTAATGTGCTAGCAGGGACTGAAGCCTTTGGGGCAGCTTCTGACAGAAGGAACCCCCGCACTTCTTCTTCTCCCCAAGGAACTGAAGCGGATGCGGGAAAATCTCAGTTTATTAGTTAATGCTAACTTCAGATCTCTCTCTGTTAACATCCCCTCAAGCCCAAAGCCATCAACAGGAAGCAGCCAATGCGCTACCAGATGGACAACTACGAGCAGCCGACCAGGCGACAGATGAGACCCACGGAGACCGAGGATGTGGCTGTAAAGGTCAGGGTCAAAGTTCGCATGCTGGGGAATGGTTGATGACGGGGGTAAGGACAGAAAAAAAGACAGCGAGGACATAACTAGTGTCCAAGGTTAACGGGTCCAAACAGAAGGTTTGACACTTTCTTGAGTATTCTGCGAACCGCCAATGGGTCTGTCCCATTAGCAGGATGTCTTGTCAGCAGAAGTGGACACGTCTTATGATGATGATGATGATGATGATGATGGAGGACTTGATGGTTATAGGCGGCGTGTTCAGGAGCTCTGAACTCCTCACTGCTGCCTTTCACGTTCCCCTCGTGGTCATAAAGTGTAAGGAGGCCTTTGGGGATGGGCGAGTTTAGGTACAGAGGAAGTTGAAGAGGGGGATGTAAATCTTTCATCTTTCATTTGTGACTGATTTCAAACAAAAAGTACCAGATTTTTTAAAAGCTGCAGGCTGGTTTTATACAGATATTCAGCCAGTCTCATTAAACAAAGTCAACTGGTGCTGATATGATTGTACAAATCATCAATTCTGCTGATATTTCTGTATTTATTACAAAACCAGCCTTTGCATCAAGTGTTTCGCTCCTATGAGGAGATCAGCGGGCGCTTAGGAGCTGCTCCTTCATACCATCATTCGTTCATCTCTGTCAACAGCTGTTTCACATCCTCCCTGTTTGTACATCCATGGGTCATTTGTGGCTGGAATCATACATGTGATGTGAATCTGTGTGTGTGTGTGCGTGTGTGTGTGCGTGGACTCCCTGTCTTCTCAGGAAGTGTAGGATTCACACGAGAATTTGTTGCCCCTTAAAGGGCCTTGTGGATGTGTCCAGCATTTTCTCAGCCCCTCTGTGAAGGCGGCTCTTCCTGCCTCATCCCTGCGGAGCGACGCCACCGACCGGACGGCGGTCCGCTAATTAACAAGACAGAGAGAGAGAGAGAGCAGAGCAGTACACTGAGGCTTTTCCATACTGAACATGTCAGTTTAAGATTTATCAGCTCATCAGTTTGAGGATTTAAAGCAAAAAAAGCACCTTTTTCATACGTTACATGGCCAAAAGTATGTAGACACCCAAGCCTTACGCCACATGTGATAGCTGAACAAAGGTTGAGGTTTATCAAGGTAACACACCTTTAAGCAACTTCCTGCTCTGTATTTAGGATTTCCCTCTCGTCCGCCATGTTTTCTCGTCTCCGTCTTCTTCTGCGGCGGTCGGCAGGTCAGCTTAGAGGTGCGTTACCTCCACATGAGGATGTGGTAGCTGGATCGAGATCACGAGATCCACGAGAATCCAGCGCTGAGTTGCTTCGTAGCCTTAGCCCTCGATAGCTCCTGTGTGTCTCCATGTTTCTGCTCTTACACGATAAATGCCGTCAGATAAATAGAGTCACACTTTTGGTCTTGTGGTTGCTTCAAATGTGAAACTGCTCTCAGTTTTTCATCCTATTTAAAGAAGCTTGTGAACCGTTCGGGAGCGTTTCCTGCAGCTTCTTACATTTTTATCGGTCTTTGATTAAACAGCACTGACCCCTCATGTGACCCCATATTTCCAAATTTTCACGTTTCACTCCCCAAAATCTCGTCTCCACTTCCGTTCTCCTTCCCTCCCCCTGGCTGCTTTTGATAAAATGTTCCCTTTTTGTGCCTCATCCTGCTTTTGACAAACTGATTTTTCTCAGTGATTTGCAGCATGTTTGTTTATCCCAGTCATCCCAGTATGAAGCTGGTGTCTGGCTATTGTGTTTAATGGAGAGGCTTAGTTGTTGATCGCTCATCATAAGAAAACTAAATCTTAAGAAGTCCTTTACCCATCGGATGAGATACTTGACTCATATTAGTGTTAGGTCATCTCCTCTCATCCGCTAATCCACTTAAAACAAATTGAAATATGAGTTTTGTTCCTGTCGAGTATTTGCTTACAAAGGAACAGAGATGTTTTTATCTCGAAGATGCCTTTTGGGATCTGTGTCGTGGGGAGAAGGGAACAGTGGGGGGAAAGGCTGGGGGATTGTCAGATAAAATAAACATAAAATAAACAAATAAATGCAACAGATGGGAGAAAAGTAAACAGAGTCCTCGCAGGAAGCAGGGTGATAGATCACTGGACGGGGATTAGATACGAAGGCCTGTTACATGTTTCTCTGCTGTTGGCCGGTGATCTCTTTCCCTGAGACATTTCCAAGACTCATGAAGATGTTTCACTCTGTATTCTGTTGACCACACGCAGCTCAGGTGCTTCATTTTGTACCACAGGAAAACCTGAAGCTATTGTCCACATTTGAGACAACATGTTTACTTAGAATCGTGATCACGTTGTCTTGCATGAGAAGTGGATTAATTCATTTGTTAACTTAATTACAGTACAAAAACACAACTTTATAAGTTCACTCACTGATTTTGGTGAAACTGGATCATATTTTACGGTTTCCTGATGGACAGATTGCTTTACTTCTGCTGCTAACTGTAGCTGCCATGAGCTAGTTTGGCTAGTTAGCTTGTTTCCTGGACTGTGAGCTCGGAGCACCGGTGGGATGTTGGTGTTTCCACTGCTTGCACAGGAGCATTGGACCACCAGGAGGAGGAGGCTTCAGAGGCCGCGGGGGGCCGAGTGGGGAGCAGTGGGCACCAGAACACAATGCGTAGATGTCTTTGACAAAACAAAAAAAAAAACTGTTACTTCTTTACATTCTGTTGATAACTTCAACTTTAAATGTTTTAAATCCTTACACATAACTTCTTTAATGTGTCACACCAGATGCAAATATAAATCAGGGTGTCATCGACGTAAAAATGGAGTTTTACATCCGAACGTTCTCCCGTCTCATGGTTTAGAAACTTAACACAACTCAAATTTAACAGTTTTAAAACAACAAGGACGAGCTGGAAAGGAGTTTTTGGGCATGTTGAATAAGTCTGTAAAGAAATGCAGCATAAATCTGGGCTTTGGTTTTGGGGTCTTCAGACTGGCTTTCATGACAAACATAAGTGGACCACAGCACCTGTAAATGTGTTTTATTTGTCAGTGTTCACTCAGATGAACTCTCCAGGACGACCTTTGACATCAGTCCCACATAGCTTGAGCACAGTTTGTGTCCTGTGTTATGTAATCGAGTTATCTCAGCAGCTTTTCCACCAATGAACTCAGTGTTAGAGTTTCTTAAACTCTGGGTCAGGACATCAATGTGGTTTTCTCTGGTGGGTCACACATAACAGGAAAACAGCACGTAGTCATGTGTTGCACAATGTGAGACTTCCACTGCGTTTAAGTTTAATATTATGAAGAATTGGCAATGAAGACATTTTTGTGTTGAACTTTGCTTTGTTTTGGTTTAGGTGACCAATGGATTCTTCACCTGGGGAAGCAACCTGTCCACGCTGTCAGACATCAACATCCGCATCCCCACAGGTGGGACTAACCATCACTTAGCCAGGCTTATTGATTAAACTTTAAAAAGGTTTTATGTGTTAAAAAATGCAGTTTAGAAACAGATATCACTAAATTTGTGCACAGATGTGAATATCTTGTTAAAGTACGTGTTTGTCTTTGTGCTCGTCTGCAGTCCAGCAGAGTCAGTCCGGCTGCTCTAAACCAGCCGTTCATGTTTAGTCTAATTACGTAGAAGTATGGGAACAGTTCATAGACTAAGTTTAGCAAAGCAGTTAGCGTTAATGTTAATATTACCACCCTGCACAGTCACCAGGCGGCACAAATATGAGCAACACGACAGCAGTGTCTGAACAGAAAGATCGGGTTTGAGGTTGACTCCTGCTGCCTATGGATTTTATTTATTTTATGAGTTATAAACCACTCAAGACTCAGAGGTGATTCCACTTTGTTCAGTGTTAAAAGGTGAAGTTTGTGCTCACGCTGTGAGAGAACGCTTACAGCAAACCAAACATGCAGACCTGCTGTCAGAGCAATGCTGCAGCCATGTCCCTCAAATACCAAGTGTCAGGAGACCGGGTCATGTTGAGGAGACTGCCAGCAGATGGGCCGCGTAGTGTATCTCACACACACGCACACACACACACACACACACACACACACCCACGCATGCACACATCATCCCCTGGGAAGTTTCTTAGTAGTAGCATGACTGGGATAGCAGGCGAGTCACTTCCCAGGGGATGTGTGTGTGTGTGTGCGTGTGTGTGTGTGTGTGTGTGTGCGTGCGTGCGTGTGTGTGCGTGTGCATGCCTGCGTGTGTGTGTGCTTGTACCTCTGTGTGAATGACTTCATCAGAGCGAGGACGTCTTTCACCGTGAGGACCGTCTGAGCGCTGATGGTTAAATTTGGGGGGTGAGAAATGAGTGAAGTCACTGGAGGATCTTCAGTGTTTTGTAACGTGTGTGAGACCCCAACCCGACCGTTGAGACACTCTGCCACGTGGTGTGCACTGTGTGTGAATGTCAGTGTATTCAGTGAAGTAGAATAAAATCAAACTGTCCGTTCAGGTCAGCTGACGATGGTTGTGGGCCAGGTGGGCTGTGGGAAGTCCTCCCTGCTGCTGGCCATGCTGGGCGAGATGCAGACCATCGAAGGACGAGTCTACTGGAGCAAGTAAGACATTATAACGACACTTCAGGACACAGTGTCTCTCAGCAGTGCTCAGCGGTTGATTAGCATGTAGCCGTTCTAAGCTAATCGGTACATTTCCTCCTGCTCAGTGCTCCGTCAAGCAGTTTGTTTCCAGTAACTTTCTGTTTTCTTTTTTCCACTTTCTCAGTTCTGTTTGTGTAACCACCAAAGCTCTTGCAAAATAAGACATTTTCTTTTTCATATTCGTTCGTTTTTTAGCTCCAGTAAGGTGACTGACACAACATATCAACATGCAAATCATTGAATTCTCATATGACCTTTGTGTCTATGCATCACACATCTGACACACAGAACATGCTGTATGTTTTGAGGTAGATGAAGCTCAGTCATAACTGTTTCTGTCATGACGTAAATTAACATTTTCTCATCTCTGCTCTTGATGAAAGTCTCGGGTTGAGACATCCTGACAGGGACAGATTATTTGTCCATTAGCATCAAGCGTCCACGATCAGTTTTCAGTATGATTTGATTTTCTGCTCTGATGGTTACAGTGAAATGAAATGACTGTTTGGGTTAGTGAATGCTCTGAAAAGCTTTTCATGTATAAAATGAACGATGAAGAGCTCGTCTGTGCTTGTATTTCATGGCACGTTAAAGTACTGAATTATACTGAAGAGGCTTTTATTGTGAAATGACCACATCGGTGTCACTATCAGCGTCATTATGTGTTTGTTTGCATTGCAAAAAACAAATTTACTGTCAAATTATCTACGGCCTCACACAGCAGCACGACGTGACAGTTTGTTAGAGTCATTACATCAATACTCAGGAGGTTATTGACTAAATAATGAGAAGATGTGACGACATTCCTTTTGTTTTGATGGATATTAACGAGGTTGAACTGGACTCATCGGAAGGTTTTTTTTTTACCAGGACGAGCTGATCCTCCTCTTCCTCTTACTTACTGATAGATGCCAATCGATCACCTCTTTCTTCTTCTTCTTCTTCTTCTTCCTGAAATTCCAGCTTCTGTTGCGTCTTTTTCTGTTGTAGATTAAGTTGTAGATTATAGATCTGTATCATAAAATAATCTGTAGCCTCCAGGGCTGCTCACTAACCTTTGCAGTGTGTGTGTGTGTGTGTGTGTGTGTGTGTGTGTGTGTGTGTGTGTGTGTGTTGTGTGTCTGTGTTTGTGTGTGTGTTTGCACACCTGCGTCTCTGCTCATATGATTGCATGTGTGTGTGTGGTTTCTGTCTCTTTACCTCCTGCCTTCTCGCCTCATCAGGCAGCCTGAGTGTGAGATGGTCTACGAATGGGACATCAGGTACTTCGTCTCTGGTCGTTCACACACACCATAAACATCCACATTTACTTTTACGTCCGTGTTTCTGTTCTGTCTGCTTTGCCGTGATTGATACGAAGCTTGTATCTCCAGCAGTGAAGTGCACCATGATAACCCAGAACAGATGGAAAAGGTCAGAAAGTGACTTCAACAGATTCCCCCGAGCTTCTCTGCAACTACTGCTGAGCTGAAAGCTTCAACTCAGAGACTCTGTAACTGTACACTGTAAGATAAGATAAGATAAGATAAGATAAGATAAAACTTTACTGATTTCAGGCAAAGTATTGAAAGATAAGCACAGCGTCATAGAAGGGTCAAGATAAAAAGGTTCAGGATAAAAAGTTAAAAAAATTACGGATTATAAAAATACAGTCGCCAATATGGATGATCAATAAAATGTTCGTCCTGTTGCACAGTTGAAAATGTGCGTACAACAAAGTAAAACAACAAATGGATGTGAGCATATATTAGTATGAATAACAGCAGTGCAGAAGCAGCGCGACGTTACATGATGCTGGAGTTAAACAGAAATACAGCCAGAAGTTTACCTCATGTCGTTTACCTCCTCTGAAACTGGTCCCAGTGCTGCCCCAGTGTTCATCCAGCAAGGACTTCCAGTGGATGCTGAGGTCTCACCAGCATTTCAGTGCCTGTTTCAGATAAAGTACCTGCTTCATACTAAATTTAGTTATTTAAACACTCTTGAAACAAAAAGTAAATGTGACGTTGACGCCTTGTCTACCAGCCTGACTCCAGTTTTAATGTGACATCGTTTGACCTCGTTTGAGAGTCAGTGACGACTCTACTGAACACACACACACACACACACACACACACACACACACCCTCCTGCTCATTAAATATGAGACATTGTCAAAGAAGCCACCAAACCTAATAATCAGAGGCAGACAATGACTGCATCGCTTCCATGGCTCTTCTCTTCTGGGTGGGAAGGTTAATTCGATTAACAGCTGGCAGGCCAACATCATGTCTCCATTATCTGAGGTTTGGCATGAAAACATGTCCCTCTCTTCCACTTCTTTTTGCTCCTTTCTGTCTGTCTTCCTCCCTGTTTTCTCTTTCCATGTGACAGACGTTTGTCGCCGTTAGCCGTCTCCGTCTTCTTTTGCCGTCTGTGTCTTCTGTCACTCATTTCCACTCGCACACACAAACACACACAGCGCTGATTGCAGTAGGCTCGTTCTAACGCAGTGACGTGACTTTGACAGTTGGTCAGAGACAGAGGAGTCTGATGAAGACGTCAGGAGGTATACGCTCTTCTTCCTGTCTCCTGTTTCAGATGTGAAGTGACCCCTTGTTCACCCTTTCGCCCTCATCTGATTTAACTCCATTTGTCATCTTCGCTCTCAGGAGAAAGTACTGTTTTCCACTGCGCTCACAATGCAGTGTTTCAGGCCGCGTTGTTCACGGACACACACATATGAGCTGCTTTTAGTAGTTTTGACTCAGTATACTTCATTATTATACTACAGTTCAGTCTGAATCGAGTCTCATCGCTGTGCAAACAGCTGTGTTTGAATATAGTATTAAAAACAAGTCTTTCTTTCACTCACATCCAAAAGAAACGAGATCTTTAGGTGGAAACACTGCCGCTTTTGTCCACAGGGGGCGCCAAAATCAACACAAAATGAAAGTTCCTTCAGTTGCTGTAAGTTTACGGTTTATCTATTTTTTTTAAAGACTGATAATAAAGCATTGCACAGCACGAATTGCAGCTGAAAGCAGACGATTTAAACATTATCCAGAATATAAAAATACACTTGAAAAAGAGGAGGGAAGTAAAATAATGAACAGCTCAGAAAAGTTTAGTTTTTAAAGTCTTAATACAGAATGTTTATCTGTGGATTTTGGTCTTTATTTTCCAGTTTTTCTGCTTCACATTCAGACCTCAGTTCATCTGATCTTTTAGTCTTTTGGTCACAAAGTTTTGCTTTAATCTTTGTGCCACAGCAGCGTTGTGTGAATATGTGTGTGTTCAGGAACGGCGTCGGCCTGTGGAGTGTACTATCTTCTGCTCATCGATCTGCTCTTCTCCCACTGAGTTGGTGATTGGTTTTGTGTCATGTGATCCCGGTGTGGTTTGTGCTTTTAATGCTGGGAGTCATTAGCACAACTCTAATGTAGTGTTTTCATTCTGTAAGAAGCCAAATATACACACACGATGCACCGAAGTTTGTTTATGTAATAATACACATCAAACTCGCTGAGGATGCACTCAGTGAGATATTCGAGGTTATAATACTGTAAAAAAAAGAGTTTATGTGTCATATTATTTGTCCACGAGCTCAAACATACAACAAGCTGCGTTAGGTGTTTCTTTTTTAAGGATCAGACATAATAATTCTGTCAAAATAAGGTAAGTTTGCATTCTTACAGATGAAGTCTCCTCTCAGG
The DNA here is from genome assembly GCF_051107435.1 of Chaetodon auriga. NCBI lineage: Eukaryota > Metazoa > Chordata > Actinopteri > Chaetodontiformes > Chaetodontidae > Chaetodon > Chaetodon auriga. The sequence continues at coordinate 17,988,729 of NC_135095.1, read as the reverse complement.
TCAGACTCCCAGCAGAGCTGCAGTCGCTGTCGTCCCTGTTGATGTTTTTGTTGACGTTTGTGTTGCCGTTGTTGGTGATTTGCAGCTCATCATTAACCCGATCCATGATCCATATTTCTCTCTCATATCTGGCAGATTACATTTCATGTTGCGGTGGAGTTTGAAAACTTAATCCTCCCTCTCCATGTTTGTGTTTGGATGTCGCATTCATGAAGCTGTTCAGAGCAGGAGCGCTGATCTGAGAGTAACTGTTATAGACTCAGTGGATAGAGAGCAAGAGGTTTTCTAAGATGTTCAGTGTAACTTCTGGTTTTTAGGCTTAAAGGTGGTTAGAAATGCTGTAATATAAAACAGATGTGGTGTAACAGTAGACAGCCTGTTTGACATACAGTGTATGTGCAGCTTATTGACTGTAAAACCTTCACTTTCAGTCAGATTTGATGCTCCATTGAAGTGACATTTTCTCCAAATATTCACATCAGTTCTTTCCTAGAAACAATCGTTCATTAGATATCTCCTTGTTATCCAGTTTAACGCTTATATATTTACACAAAGGATGAGCTGTGCACAAGAACAGATCAATAAACTGCAGCTCAGTAATGAATGAATGCTTGTTTCACCTGAAATCAAACCTGTATTTAGTTTAATCTCTAATTCATTGTTTGGTCTCAGTCACCTGAAAACAAAGTAAATATCACTGTAATGGTCAAACTGACAGCAGATCAGTTCTCCTGCTCTTTAAAGCTTTATGAATGCGGGAGTTGCAGTTCTTAACTGTCTGTTTGCTTCTGTTTCCCATGATGCACCTCAGCAAGAACAGATACTCTGTGGCCTACGCGACCCAGAAGTCCTGGCTGCTCAACGCCACCGTGGAGGAAAACATCACGTTTGGCAGCTCTTTCAATAAACAGAGGTAAGAACTCAAATTTCAGGAGTGTTTTGTATTTATTTCTTCACTTTTTGGCTCCTTTTGGTGCTTTTGTCACCTTTTAATGTGGGCACGAACACAAACGTAGTGCCTTACACTACAAAATGACGTAGAAGCTTCGCCTTCAATGGCAGCAGGAGGACGCTGAGCTCTTCTCTCACCTGAAATCCACCTGCTGATGACACTTATGTTGTGTTCTCAGGTACAAGGCAGTGATTGACGCCTGCTCTCTGCAGCCAGACATCGACCTGCTGCCGTTTGGAGACCAAACTGAAATTGGAGAGAGGGTACGCACATGTTTCATCTATTATTTAATATAACTCTGCAAAGAAGGGACGTTTGTGATCTTCCAGTGACAGTCTGATGAATGTTTGGTGCTGTGCTGGTGTCACTTCTCATCATGCGTTGCTGTGATTCAGGGCATCAACCTGAGTGGAGGTCAGAGACAGAGAATCTGTGTGGCCAGAGCTCTCTACCAGAACACCAACATCGTCTTCCTGGTGAGCTCTTAAATCTGCACGAGAGGCTTCCTCTTTAATGCAGGAAGGACTCTTCGGCGGTGAAGAGGATCAGTTTTCTATCATTAATTATTTCTGAGCACACTGGAATGTAAAATGCGTTCTGTGTTACTCCAGTTTTATTGTGTAGAGCTGAATTCGATTACTGTCCGCGGGAAGCAACACCCTCTGCGCAGCCTACATTTCTTTATGGTTGATTCAGTGATGCAACACATGCTACACGTTGGCCTTTGGGATGAGGAGGTGTCCGCTTCTTCCTCACTCCTCTCTCATGTGTTTATCTTTCTGAGAAGTTGCATGATTTCCTGCTGCCACCGCGAGCTTTACTCGGTCGTGTCAGCGTATGGTATCGGCTATCAGTGGCATTCCATCACACCCTCATCACACTGCGTAATGTACGACGAGGAGGGAATGTTTTCGTAAATTAACACAGTTTCACGATGAAGGTGCAGCTGCTTGGACGTCTCATATCTGATCTGAGGGTTGAAATATGCGTCATCACACGCACACATCACGAAATACATAAATTAATCATAGCCACAGCTCCATTAGCACAATATAGCACACGCGCTATGGCAGAGACCCGCCCAGCAAGATAAACAGTAACGGGACAACAAGATTTAAGTCAACATCGTGAGAACGAGCGAGTATAAGTAGAAGAAATCAAATGATTGGAATCAGAATCAGCTTTATTGGCCAAGTGTGCGTGGGAAAAAATGGTCTCATCTGTCTCGTAGGACGATCCCTTCTCAGCGCTGGACATCCACCTCAGTGACCACCTGATGCAGGAGGGAATCCTCAAGTTTCTGCAGGATGATAAGCGGACTGTGGTCCTGGTCACCCACAAGCTGCAGTACCTCATCCACGCAGACTGGGTAACAAGCCTGAGCTCATAACAGATCACCATGAATGAACTCAGCGAGCAGTCGGGCCTCAGCTTCACCTGAACGTCTGTCGCAGTGTTTTAGTGTTTCTCTGTGTGTCTCATTCAGATCATAGCAATGAAGGACGGCTCTGTGCTGAGAGAGGGGACCCTGAAGGACATTCAGACTCATGACGTTGAGCTTTACGATCACTGGAAGACCCTGATGAACAGACAGGACCAGGAGCTGGAGAAGGTGGGATGGCGATGCGTCAGATAAGCAGCGTGTTTTAGCCGCGCGGCGTTAGCCTGCACGCTGTTTCTGATGTTTCTGCTGTAATCCACTGTGTCTCTCCACATAGGACATACAGCAGGACAGTCAAACAACACTGGAGAGGAAAACTCTGAGGAGAGCGTTCTACTCCAGAGAGGCCAAGAACCAAGTCGACGACGAGGACGAAGGTGATGATTCACCGCTTTCTCAAAGTCGTCCCTTGAGGCTAATTTCATAACAGAATCTTAAATTTAGTCATTTTTCCCGCCTCATATAAGTGTCCAAATGACAGATTTGACCGTATTTCACATTTGGTCAGACACTGAAGGAGAGACTCTAATCTGTCCTGATTGTTCAGATCTTCTGTGCTGTCTGATGTGTGTGAAGCAGTTTTACAGTTTGTAGCTTCTTTGCCGCCATATGTCATATCAAATACCTGATTTTCATCCTTTCAGAGGAAGAAGAGGAGGAGGAAGATGACGACAACATGTCCACAACCACTAACAGAGGATCAAAGATCCCGTGGAGGGTAATCCGTCCATGACACGACCTTTTCACACAGAGCTGCTCTGCAGAGACGATAGTTCCAATGTCATCATCGGCTTCCATCCATTCATCCATCTGCTCCTCCTTCATCTCCTCAGGTGTGCTGGTGTTACCTGTCTTCTGGTGGGTTCTTCATGGTCTTCCTGATGGTGTCCTCCAAGCTTCTCAAACACTCCGTCATTGTTGCCATTGACTACTGGTTGGCTGTCTGGACTTCCTCTAAAACCAATCAGAGCGCAGGAACAAACGCGTCTAATGGAACCGGCCTGGCTCACGGCGCTAACGCCACCCTGCCCCCACCTGGCGCTGTGGAGGCAGAGGTATACGACTTCTCACAAGGGTTTTTTCTGGTTTTTAAGGATATTTTTGGTTTGAAACTTGTTGGAAATGAATAGGAAATGTGACCATGTTGGATTATTTCCATTATTTGACCCACAGCAGGACTCGTACTATCTGCCAGTGTTCATCATCCTGTGTGCGGCCGGCATCACGCTATGCCTCATCACCTCTCTCACGGTGGAGTTTCTGGGTCTTTCTGCAGCCACCAACCTGCACCACAACCTGCTCAACAAGATCATCCACGCCCCCATCAGGTGCACAAGCACACACACCTCAGTGTGGTCCATCCATAATGTGTGCTTTGGGTGTTATTTAATGCATTTATTTCCTTTCTCCTCAGGTTCTTTGACATCACCCCACTGGGGCAGATCCTCAACAGATTCTCAGCTGATACCAACATCATAGACCAGGTAAGCAGGCTTCTCTGCAAGCTGATCCCAATCCGAATCCACCCTCACTTCATCATCTCTTCTTCTCTCAGCACATTCCTCCCACGCTGGAGTCTTTGACCAGATCCACGTTGCTCTGTTTGTCCGCCATCGGGGTCATTTCCTCCATCACTCCAGCTTTCCTCATCGCCTTGATCCCCCTGGCGGTGGCCTTCTACTTCATCCAGAAGTACTTCCGGGTGGCCTCCAAGTGAGTCCGCGGTGTATAAAGTCCTTGTGTTCTCCAGTATAAACCAAAAATAAAGACCTCGTTTGTAGAATGGGAGTATAGTACTGTCCTGTTCTAAGGACATCATGGGTGTGTAAAACAGACATTTATTCATAAGAAACTGTGTATGAACTACACATTGTGAGTACTCCGTCTGTCTCAGGGACCTCCAGGACCTCGACGACTCCACACAGCTTCCTCTGCTCTGTCACTTCTCAGAGACCGCTGAAGGCCTCACCACTATAAGAGCATTCAGGTACGAAGCACTGCTGCGTCACTGAGTGCTCATCTGCTGTGGTTTTACTCCTAACTGCAGCGACAGAAGTCCAGTTGCAGCAGCAGTTTCTTCTTGTATTTCTGTCCTCACCCTCTTTCCCATCGTCGGTATAATCCAACATTAAACAGCTCTCACGCTTTTTTTCTCCTGTCCTCCCCGAGGACTCCCTCTTCCTCGCACACACACAAATATACAAACACTGAGATGCACGCACACACAGAAACAGTGAATCTGGTGCTGCGACAGATTCTTGGCAATCATTGGACGGTTCCCATTATCATTATCTGCTGGTCTGCCTCCAAACCAAGTCTGGTTTAGATGGCAGCGATTTACTGCTGAACACAGATGATGATAAAACCTTGAGATCTGATAAAAACTGAACAGCAGTAAACTAATTTATTCTTTTATTTGAACATTTGTTTGTTGGCATTTCCTCCTTCTGGAGACTTTTTCTCCAGAAGACAGCAAAGAACAAACACCAGCAGCATGTTGATGAAGACATTCACAGAGGACAGCGGGGGTGTGTTGTGTCTCTTACGCATGTGGAAATGTTTGTTTCAGGCACGAGGCTCGTTTCAAACAGCGCATGCTGGAGCTGACGGACACCAATAACACGGCCTACCTGTTCCTGTCTGCGGCCAACCGCTGGCTGGAGGTCCGAACGGTAAGTCTTGTCTCACATGGTCCTGATGTCCTCACATAATGACGTGTTGTAGTTTGGATGGGCAAAAATATGCCCCAAAAATGTAGAAATTAATCTAAATTCTAAAAGAAGGAAGGTTCAAAACTGCACCAGATGAAATGGATAATGTGAGCATGTATTAGCGTTGATAACAGTAGTGCCAACAAGACAGCAGGTTTATGGTGTAGAATTGGGAGAGACAGCACCAGCGGGTTTCGATTTTGAGCCATTACGCTCTGAGAGGAAGAGTTTCTTCTTCTCTTCTTCTTCTCTGTGCAGGACTACCTCGGCGCCGTGATCGTGCTGACAGCAGCAGGAGCCTCCATATGGAGTTTACACTACGGTCTGCCCTCAGGAGGCCTGGTGGGCCTCGGCCTCACGTACGCCCTCACTGTGAGTTCTCTGCTCGTCCTTCTCAGTCTGCCCACTCACTGAAGCGCCTGAGCACGCTCGGTCAGTCATTCCTCTGCACCAGACAAATGGTCTGTCATCAGAAGTACTGACTGTGTCACCTCATGGCTGTGCAGCTCTGGAGCTCACGCTTGCATCAGCTGTTGTGTGACGTGCCAGTGCAGCCTAGTGGTAGAGGAGGCTCCTAAACAAACAGACAGAATATCCTCACTGTTCCTGCTGCAGTGAATAAACACCATCAAAGCATGATAGGTGCTGTCCTGGAAGGAGACCTTGGCCAAAATGTGCTTTTAACATCTATTTCAGCTAATTGATATGACAGTCACTCACTCTGTAGGCATGAACATTATCTTGCCAGTGGAAACACGATCCCGTCTCTTTGTGCGTCCCCGTGCAGGTCACCAACTACCTGAACTGGGTCGTGAGGAACCTGGCAGACCTGGAGGTCCAGATGGCAGCTGTGAAGAAGGTCAACAGCTTCCTCGGCACAGAGTCGGAGAACTACGAGGGATCTATAGGTAACTGAGTCCTGACACACACGCTGACATCAGTCAACAGATTACACACACACGTGACCCGAAGTCCTGGTGGCATCTCAGACGAAGCCGAACCAGCTTCAGAAAACTCACTTTTTGCCGTCTTTGACATGATTTAACGGTGAACCAGCTCTTGTTGTGACTGCACAGATGTGAACGGGCTCGGTCCACAAGCTGTGCTGTGGGTTTATGGGATGTGCCGTTGCTGTGGTGAAATACAAATGCTGCTGGAGCTTTTTCCCAGTAACACATCATCGAGACTTTTCATTATTTAATCGCGGTGCCAGTGAGATTACGAACATCGAACAAAGCCAAATCAAATCCAACCAAACCTTGAACGAAAAAGGAAAATTCTTTGAATCTGCCAAAGGACAGAACAGCTATTTCTGGAAACACAGCAAAAACAATTCCTGAACTTGAAGGATGGCTGGAAATAACAAAGAAGCTGAAAAGAAACCAAGAAAGAAAAGATAAATAAAAGATTTCTTCTAGATTCTGTTGAAATATGAGAAAAGGAGGAAAATGGAGCGAAGGATCAGGTTTTCCATCCCTGCGTCTCATATAAGGATCATTTGTCTCAGTAACTTGTCTTTTTCAGTAAATGACCCACGAAACCATAAAACAATCCCAAAACCCGAGTGACAGAAAACAAAGAGATTCTTCTTCTCTGACGTCATGGAAGCTTCCAGCGAATTGATAAAAGCACCAAATCCTGCGAAGCGAAGGGGGAACGAGCTGAACGAGGCCCGCGGCAGAGCTCTGAACGTCTTATCTTGTCAGTGCAACAATGTGAATGATGCGGTACATAAGCATTAATGTTTCTACGCAGCTTCACTCTAATCTGCCCCCAGAACAGCTGGAAATGCTCTTCTGCGGCTCTGCAGGGAGTTCCACTTGAGTTTGGAGATTGCACAGTTTTAATAGGAAGCCTGCATCACAAACTGGAAGCGTTGAGACATTTTTCCCGGCATGGAGCATCAGACAGAAGATGCTGGCCAGCTGCATGATGGGAAGTGGAGGATCCAGAGCGAAATATCTCAGAAACTGTAGATCGGCTTTCATGAAACTTGGCTCAGACGCTCATGCCCCCCTCAGTATCGTAAACTTCATGATTAGCATATTAGCATGCTTTCTTTAGCATAGCTAAGCTGTGCTGAGCTGCTAGCATGACGTCGTCTCTTAGTCTTGTGGACTTTGATCTTTTTGTCTCTTTCAAGTCCTCCAACTTCATCTAAATCACTGCATTTAGTCATTTTTCTATCTTTTTAGCAGTGTTTGCAGCAGCGATCACTGTTGCGTAGTCGATACACCGTAGATGCTCTGATCTGAAACTGCTTTTGTAACATTTATTGTTATCACAGTAAATGCTCATAAGTTATCCAGGATTGTGTTTAAGTGTGGAGGCGCTAAAGGTTTAAATATCATCGCTGTAAGTGGTAAAACTATAACTGTGTGCTTGTGTCAGCGGAGAAGCTCTGCAGCACTTTAATAGGAAAACTGTACCACTGTGTATCTGCAGTGTTATGACTTGGTCCATATGGTCTTTGAGTTCCTGTTTACACTAGCAGGACTGTTATGTAGGTAATTGGCCAGCAGCTCGTGCTCTGCTTTTTGTTGCTGTGTCTTAAACTAAAGACGACATTTTCCAGTGTTGTTTGGGATCAGCAGACGGAGAGAAATGATCCCTCCTGCGATTCTCTCCCTCCAGACACCTCACAGGTGCCCGAGAACTGGCCCCAGGAAGGTGAGATCAAGATCCAGGACCTGTGTGTGCGCTACGACCCCATGCTGAAGCCAGTGCTCAAACACGTCAACGCCTACATCGAGCCAGGCCAGAAGGTAATTAACAGGAAGCTGTGAAGAGAGTGTGTGAGGGACAGATACACCTACAATGACCCAGAGAGGCAGGTATTGACAGTTTGTGATATTCAGAGTTTATTATTTAATTAATTTCTTCAACATAGGGTAATGATAATATAAGGTTTAACGTCCTCTGATTAGCATGTATTGGCATTATAAGTAGATTTAAAAACCCCAAAACTGAATAATGTCCCAAAGAATCGGTCTGTCATTTGCTGAAAAGTACAGAACTGATGAAAACTTTGGTATTTTTCAACCTGGACCCTGTCTTCACGTGTTTTTGTGTCAAAAACCGGTCCAATATTGAGAGAGAGCGTTATGAATTGCTCACCGTCAGTGTACATCCACTGAAGATTGAAAGGATCCCTACACAGGCCTTTTTGTTAAAGAGTTAGAGCCTCCTCATACCCACCAGACTCCATTGACAAAAACAGTAATTTTACCTCACAGATCATCACAACATACACTTCATTCAAACTCAATAGAAACATAATTAAACACATCAAAACTCATCTTGGTTAGTCTTCCAACAATCCCCACCAGCTGTGGTTTGGTCCAAAAAGTCGTTAATTCACAGAGTTTGATGTGAAAATATCAGAAGAGGAGCGAGGTCGAGCATCAGAGAGGCAGCTGGAAAACCAGTGCGTCAAGCCAGAATATTCTCACATTTAACTCTGTGAATAAAAGTATTTATTATGTTGGAACAATGGAAAGATGAATCGAGATGGTTTTGGTGATTTTTATTTAGTTTCTGTCAAGTTTGAATGAAGTTTGCTCTACACTGAGCTGCGAGTTAAAATTACGGTTTCTGTCAATGGAGTCTGGTGGCTTCGGCTAAAGATAAGACCGCAGCCCGTTTCACAACAGCCAGAGCAGGACTGCATGAATCCACGTGCTGAAGCAGCTATAGATGGCAGGTAATTCACACAGTGCTGCTGGGAGAGAAGGACCTCACATCACACTGAAATAACACAGTGGTGACGTGTCCACAAGCAGAAAGGAATGTTCAACAGAGAGCCAGGAGACGAGGGACAGGAGGAGGTGAGACCGACTCCTGAAGCTCGACTCACAGGAGGACTGAAGGAGCTTTATATGAAGTTAAATATGACTTTCTCCACTATTTGACCAGTAGGTCAAACTGTGGATGAGGAACAGTTAAATACAAAATGTTCCCATAATCATAAATAAACATTATTTGGAGGTGTTTTTTTAATAGAGAGCATCTTAATCAACTCAATCATTAATGCATTTATCCTTTTTTAAAGGGCGGAAATCTTTTCTTTGTCTTCTGAACTTTGAGAGAAGTGTCTCACCGGGGTTTGAGCGTCATAACGTTGTTAATATTGTCTAACAAGTGCACGCTGGAACGTCGGAGGCTAATAAGAAGGTGGACTTTCCTTTGAAGTCACGGCCATGTGCCTCCAATAAACCTTGATCTGACACTTGGAGACCAAACCCCGTCCATGCTCAGCACACAGCCGCCGCTCTGTTACCACACAGGTGTCTGATGTCTCGCAGCAGTGTCACAGCGAAGCTCATTGGCCGCCTCTCCTCTTCCTGTTAGGTGGGAATCTGCGGTCGCACGGGCAGCGGGAAGTCCTCTCTGTCGTTGGCCTTTTTCAACATGGTGGACATTTTTGAAGGTGAGCCTGTAGCAACGTGCTAGCGTAGCACAGTTTGATGATTAGGACAAGCTAACTCTGAATGTTACTGTAAGAAAATACAAAAACTGGGCAATAAAAGTTAAAATCAGTTTTTCCTCTTAAAGTTCTTGTACATGAGTTCAGCTGAGGCAGTCATTGAGCTTTTGAAGGTGTCCTGGTCGTAAAGTAGTCAAAGCTGCACACCATGTAACTGGCTCTGTTAGACTCTGCTGTCTAATGAAGGCAAGATGGCCAAAAAAATAATAAAAAAGGGAAAATCTGGCAGAAAATTGGCTGGTTTGGGAAAGACAAATGTTTAATCTCTGCAGGGAGGTGGAGCTGTCTTATATTTAGAAACAGTAGTACTAACAGTCCCGACTGGATGAGACAGAAATATTTAGAGTGAAGATACTCCGGCATCATGAAGGATCGAACAACGCTCGTATTTTTCATTGCTGCTGCATGCAGCTCCTTCAGACTTATCAGGCTTTTAGTTTACAGTTCCCCCCTGGAGTGGTAATCATAACCCGTCTCAGTCTGTAAACCAAACTGTAGATCTGGTCCCTGTTAGTCCACAGCTGTGATTAAATGATCCAAACTCATTAAATTAGCTCTTACAACAAGATGATTAATAAAAAATTTAAAAAAAGTAATTTCTGACACTCAAACTGTTTTTTTTCTGACTTATGAAACCATCTTAGGAGCTCTTTCAAATAAAGGCAAATGTGGATTAATCCGCCGCTGAAAATAGTCCCCAACAAATGCTAAAACCTGCAGCGAGCAGCTGTTTTAACAAGCCCTTTTAAGAAGTAAAACTGTGTTTTTGAGTTGTTTTTAAAGATTTGCGGCTTCTGTTGGAACCAATGGGCTCGGAGCTGAGAGCCACAGACGGGGCGGGGAGTCAGGAAGTGTCGAGAGACGAATCAGCGCTGTTAGCGGCGGTCTTACAGAACGACGACTTCATCGTCAAAGGAGCCAAAGAGGCGTCACTGCGCCGGAGCAGGTCGTCTTAAATGTGGAGACGACCTGCTTTAAAGTGGATCTGCAGAATTAAACCATTAAATTCACCCAAACACACGCAGACTAAACCCAAACAGCTGAGGTGATTTAACAGCTGAGACGACGTAAACACAGATATCCTGATGGGTTTCGGTTAAACTAAAGCTCCACTGGAGGCTAATTAGTCCTCCAGATTGAAAAGACGTCGCCTGTAAACGCTGTAGCGTCGCCGTGTGTGTTTACGTTGGCGAGGCGTTTATTTAACCGTCCTCCCGTCGTCTCAGCTCTTTCTAAACACTCCTGCAGGTCTTTCTGAGTGAGACCCCGAACGTCTTTTTGTTCTTCGTGTGCGTTGTTTCACTTTTAAATTCAGGACAAAAGGACCTGAAGTGGCCTCTTCAATCAGAGGACTGAAATAAGGGCAGAAGTAAAGACGCCGTTTCCAGGCTCTCGGTGATATTTCTTCGAGGCGGTCGTCTTAAACTCTTAAAACTGTCTCTTTTATTTAAAGGATTTTCAAAGCGCTATCACATAATTCTGTTTTTAGTCTGGATGGAGATGACGGCTGCTGGACAGATTACTCAGACAAAGATGAGATTACACAGTCACTCTTTCCACACGCACGCACGCACGCACGCACGCACGCACGCACGCACACACACACACACACACACACACACAGCTGGGCAGACATTTCATTTAACAGTAAAGTGAGACGTGTGTGACAGCAGCATTTCCTTATAAAGCAGTGGAATAAAAGCAGAGCAGCGGCGTCCTCGTGATGCCCGAACTGAACAGAACGGCCTCGATTCCATGACCCCAAAAACAGAAGAAATACGCTTTAACAACGCTCGACGGAAGAAACAGGATTATTGTGAACGAGCTTAAGTTTGTAAATAAACAGTTTTTATATGGATCTTTAGATATTTCTATTTGTCATTTATGATGAAAATTTCAATATCATTCGCTGACAAACTGGATATTTTTGGGTTTTGGACCAACGGTTGGACAATCAAGTCCGATCAGAAGAATTAGAAGAGGGAAACTGTTCAAAGAACCAGGGATAGATTCGACCAATCAGAACCAATGAGCTCGTGTCAGTCGGCTCTGTTATTTTCTGACGTTGTGGGTTCTGATTACCGTTATATTCATTACTGTTATATCTGAGTGCATCTATACGTGTTGTTGACATGAAATGATGTTTATCAAGCTGATTTTGCTCTTCCTGTTTACGTATTTTGTGAGTCCGGTTCAAGATGTGAGCGTGTGTTTGTGTATTTGCAGGAAAGATCGTCATCGACGGGATCGACATCTGTAAACTTCCTCTGCAGACGCTCAGGTCACGTCTGTCCATCATCCTCCAGGATCCTGTCTTATTCAGTGGATCAATACGGTAAAAAAACACTTTATTTTGAACGATTCTCTTCAACCACGCTGGATTAAACACAAACCTTTGATGTATTAGTAACTGTTCTACTTGTTTACTGAACCACAGTCTGTTAATGAAAGTTTTCTATTCCTTTCATTAATGACTTGTTAGCTTAAAGCTAAAAAACACTCTTCAGCTGCAGGCTTGAATCAGAGTCACAGCAAAAACACTTTCAAATGGGCCAAAAAGTTCCCAAAATCAATCATCATTAACATCCCCGCTGCTGATCTTCATGCTCATTATGTTCCAAACACTCATATTTTTGCTGTATTATGGATCAATATACGCGAGCTGCTACAATTAATTGATGAGTCGACAGATGCAGATTTAGCAGATTCATTGTTTCAGTCGCAAAAACATTCGCTGGTTCCGCCTCCTAAAATGTAATTTGAACTAATCAGCTGATTAATCAATAATCCAAATAATTATTTTTTGAAGTGATAAAATACATCTTCCATTTCTCACCTGTGCAACAGATAAAAGCCGTTACCTGAAAAAACTGCAAACCTTTCACCTTTCCAGCGTACAGCGAGAGCGAGACAGGAAGTCAGACGCAAGTTGTAGACAATCTGCTGTATTTTCAAAATAAAACACCCCGTGCAGACTCAGGATCATACATCAACAATAAACACAATTAAAACTGATCCAAAAAAGAAACCATTTAACTGCTGATTCGTGGCAGAAGCACAAATATCGAGGAAAAATGACCAAATCAGCAAAATCTCAACAAGTCAAGATGTAAAAAAAAAAAAAATGCATCGTAGACTCAACGCCGCGGTGGAATCTCGTGGTCACAGCTGCCAGATTTCTTTAAATGTCACGAAGTCAACAAGGACGGCTAAACAGTTAGTTTTGAACAGCAGAAATCAAAGCTAAAAGGTCGGAAAGAAGACCTTTGAAGAGAGATGTAAAAGTATGTGTTGAGTCACAAACGCTGGTGCATCAATGTGAAGACAGGAAGTGACATCAGAACCACAGCTGGGCGTCACACTGTTGGATTAACGATGCTCATATTTTGAAAATACGGTGCTGACACCACATCATGAGTGGATGAATCAGTAATACAGGCGTGTTTTTGCGTCCTGGGAGAGTTTGGTCACATGACCACACAGCGGCCCAGCTGCGGGGTGAGCGGTTGAAAACACAGTTGGAACTCTGGCTCGGACCTGATCTGACTTTTGTCACGGACGTCACGGCCTGACGAGGTCGCCGGAGGGATGAAGGACCCTGCGTCCTCTTCTGTCTCCGCCTCGGTCCCTGTCGCACACACTCACAGCCTCGGTGTGTTTGTGTTAGTGAAGCACAGTGACTCTGTGTTTGTTATAGAAGACAAAGAGCATGTGCTGTTTGTTTGGACAGATAAGGCACTCTCCATAATTGTGCGTGTGTGTGTGTGTGTGAGAGAGTGTGTGTCTTGGCATTTCCACCGGCTCTTGTTTGTGTGAGCCGGGGGTGAACGTTCGACAGTGACTGCTTCACACCGCCGTCTTAGATTTTGTCGTTATGATCTGACTCACACACACAGATTCGCTCGAAACTTCAGCAGATTTGTTCACATCCTGATCACATCTGGACATTATTCCTCAAAATCTCAAAAAAGTTTAATGTTGAAAATAAACTTTGATTTTAGCATTAGCACCTTACTGTATGACAAAGACTCACACACACACACACACACACACACACACACACACACACACACACACACACACACACCTGGTGCAGGATCCCTGTTTTAGTCTAATATTTTAGATATTTTTGCAATATTTTCTCCCAATTTTCTATGTCAGGTAGGTAAATTTGCATCATTTAGTGTTTTTTCTATGGAGACATGCCAGTAAATAGACCGTTTTACCTCCACCTCATGCTGTCGACTCCATCCAGGATCGCACCAAACTCTGTGCTTTTTTTCTCCTATTTTAGCCTCTTCAGCTCACACTGCACTTTAGTGTGCTCACATGGTGGTGCATTAAATCAGCGATGAATAAATTAGAGGTACTCACAGAGCTCTGTTACTGCCTCTGTCACTGTGCAGTGACAGGTAGACGCACCTGTTCAGCATCAGCTCAGTGTGAACTGTGTCCTCTTGCTGCAGTTTTAATCTGGATCCAGAGAGGACGTGCACCGACGATCGACTCTGGGAGGCGCTGGAGATCGCTCAGTTGAAGAACATGGTGAAGGCACTGCCTGGAGGACTGGGTACTAAATTAAACTTGTGGTTTCGCTGCACCTGAAGTCAGCTTTGAAGCCCTGCGCGATGCACTGATTAGTGATCGGATGCTTGTGTGTGCAGACGCGGTGGTGACAGAAGGTGGAGAGAACTTCAGCGTCGGTCAGAGGCAGCTCTTCTGTTTGGCCCGAGCCTTCGTCAGAAAGAGCAGCATCCTCATCATGGACGAAGCCACGGCGTCGATAGACATGGCCACGGTGTGTGTGCTTGTGTGTGTGATACCAGATCAGTTCTCAGTGAGGCCAGACGATAGACTGCACCGCTTGATGCTTATATTTCTCCTCTTTTCTTCCTTGCAGGAGAACATCTTACAGAAAGTTGTGATGACTGCATTTGCAGACAGAACAGTCGTCACAATCGCAGTGAGTCCTTCAGTCTGTTGGTTTTCTTGTTAAAAGTGAAGCGAAGGGACACAGACCTGAACCAGAATCAGCAGATTCCTGCCCTGCAGCGAGTCGAGCTTCTGGGTTTGCTCCGTGCTCATAGATGCAGATATGTGGCTCTTTGTCTTTGAGCTTCATGTGCATCTATTAGATTTTCCTTCAGGATGCTTTATGCATCTTTTCGTGCACCTTTCCCTTTTTCCACACTAACTGTTTTTCCACACTTTGATATAGTTAATATTCCAAATGCACTCAGCATCTTTAATGTGGCGTCAGTCCTCTTTTCTGCTTTCCTTTTCTGACTTTTTTCTCTCTGTGATTCGTCTCGTCCTCTGTTTCCTCTTCCTCCTTACTTTCTTTTCTTCACCTCTTTCCCATTTCCCTCCTTCGCCCACCCTTCCTCCTCCTCTTCTTCTTCGTCCTCCTCTCTGTCCCTTCGTCCTGCCGCCAGCACCGAGTGTCCTCCATCTTGGATGCCGAGCAGGTGTTGGTCTTCTCCTCAGGGATCTTGGTGGAAAGCGACTCGGGTCCCAACCTGCTAGCACAGGAGGAGAGCCTCTTCAGTGTGCTAGTGAGGACTCACAAGTAGACCTGGATCAGCACAGACCGCCTCTGCTCTGCCCGGCTCTCTTCTGTCTTTTCCTGCCAATCTTCCACCTGTTTCTGTTTTTTTCCTCCTTTTCCTGGCTGAGTCTGGGTCTGCTGAATCCTTACTGCCACTGACAGCCTGGTTGGTATCAAAACAAACGACTGCATGCTCCTTTCTAGATATTTCGTGTGCATGAAGTGCAAGTGTGCCACACTCTGCAAGAATTCAAACATCCTTCAGTTCAATTAGAGCTTGTAAAACTACCTTTAAATTCACTAACAAAGGCCATGGCGATAAGATACAGATTTATAATGGTTTAATGGGTATTATTGATGGAAGAGAGCGTGGATGGTGAAGGATGATGCATTGATGAGGGTCGAGGGACGAAGGGAAGGCAGGATGAAGGGGAGAGAGGGATGGAGGGTGAGGGATGAGAGGATGAAGGGAGAGATCCGGGCCAAGGATGGATGGGTGGAGTCATGAAGTGGAAAGAGCAACATCATCTGCAAAGAAACAGAGATCCCGTCAATGTGTTTGATCTGGACTGTGTCTGGACCTCAAATGGCTCCATTTTAGATTTTAATTGTTAAGAATCTTATAAATTACTACTACTACTACTTACTGAACATGACCAGAGTCTAACTGTGGCCTTGTGTTTGCAGCACCGTGTCCACACCATCCTGACAGCTGATCTGGTCATTGTGATGAAGCGAGGGAACATCTTGGAGTACGACAAACCCGAGACTCTTTTGGAGCAGGAGGACGGGATGTTCGCTTCGTTCGTCAAGGCCGACATGTAGACACACAGCCAATCAGCAGCTGATCGACAGCTGACGGACTGATCGGTCTACAGACGAACGACATGACAACGGACTGTTTGTTCGACGAGAAGCTTCTCGTGTGTTCAGCGTTAGAGAAAAGATGTACTTGAATAATTCATCCAGTCAGCCAATGAAGTTCTGCCTTTTATCAGATGTAGAAACACTTCATGGAATTTAAATGATAAAACAAGTTCATCAATCAGTTTATCCAATTTGTGCTGATGGTAAAAGGAGGAATTCTGGGATCACTGACCTTTGAGTATCAGTACGAATCGTTTATCATATAGTTTGAAGATCAATCACAGTGATTGAGCAGCTGAGCTTCGACTCGCTGCGTCTCTGAACTTGGTCATTTAAGCTGCAGAATTGTTCTTGAGCTGAACCTCGTTTTAAGTCTTTAATTATCAAAATATTCTTACATTTATTTTATGCACAGCATGTATCAGTTGTATTACTCTGTAGCACCTGTATTATGCAGCAACAGGTGAGGGAGGAGCCTGTGTTTGAAGGCCTTTTCAGCGTCAGCGCAGACTCTCACTCTACAGGATTTTAAGGTTTTCGACTCTGGTGTAGTTTGTGCTCCATGTTTATGTGAAGTTCTGAGATAGAAGTAGAACTGATAGAACTGACGCTGCCTTTGCTGTCAATAAGACGTTTTTCCAGGATTGAAGATGTCCTTCTTCAGTCCTTCTCCCAGGACTGAAGAAGAAGAGTGACACAGGAAATCAACATCAACGGATTTGCTGCCTTTTTTTGAGACTTTTTTGCAACTATGGCACCAAAAAGGAGACTTCAGACCTCACAGTGTCCAGACCTGACGGGGAGTTTCCACCAGAAGGTCAAGCCATGTGTCTTCTCCAGACCTCAATGCTGCGTGATGTCAGCAAACCTCAGAGAACAAAGGGAGCATGAGGAGTGTGTGGAGCAGGCGGCAACTTTGGTGGAAAGAAGGTGGAAATATACCAGAAACAAATCCACAAAGACGTAATAAATAACACGTAATAAACCTCACAGCTTTACTGCCCACAGCCATGGTTTCTATTATTTTGGCCACCAGTGGAGCACTTGCATTTGTTTCACCTGTTTCATGAATTCAACCAAACTTCTATTACATTTTGGTGATTTAGAATTTAGACTAAGCAGGAGCTGGATTACTTTGTTTCTGGTCTGCCTCCACCTCGGCTCTCTTCTATCGGTTGTATTTCTACACTAGTACAAACACTGTAGGGTGTCCCGGCTGGGGCTGAGGCCGGCGAACCCGCTGTCTGTCTGCAGTCATGCTTTGCTGAACTTGTTATCCTCGGGGACGGTAGAAACCCAACGTGAGCTCCATTAACTCCACAGATGTCGGGGCTGGTGGTGATTTTTAAGGTTCTGAAGAGATCCAGTGGAAAGTTGTTTGATCCAGAATCCAAACGTGAATCAGTTCTAGTTGCTGAGAGGACTGACGTCACGTTGTCTATGCAAACAGCATTTTGACTTCCATAACTCTGGATTATAATCTCATCAGTGTGAACATAAGTGGTTATTTCCTCTCTGAGGGGGAGTTAGATGAGAAGATCAATCCCTCTCTCAGACATGCACAGTAAATATGAATCTACAGCTGATTAGCTTAGCTTAGCACAATGACTGGATACAAAGGGAAACAGCTAGCCTGGTTCTGTCAAAGGTAACAGACTTCACCTACCAGCACCTGTAAAGCTCACCAATAAACACTTTGTATCTCTTGTTTAACCCAGAATTGTAAAAATAACTATGTTAGTTTTGCAGGTAATCTGCCAGATTATTATGTAACGATGATTTATTCCCAGTTAGAGGTTTTATAAAGAGTCAGTGAGTCTCTGCTGGAGTTTGCACCAGGCTGGTTTGTGTTCTCCATTAACAGAAGCAAATCCTATGGAAGCCCATTCCCGCCAATGTGATGGGAGAAAGATCCTGTAAGTCATTAAAATGCAAAAACTTTCTCAAAATAATGATTTATTGTCACAAAATGAGAAACTTTCTCACAATAGTTATTATTTATGTCAGCATTTTGACATTTTTAGACATAATTTTGACATTTTAAGTCATTATTTTGAGACTGATCAAGAAGATTTCTCATAATTGCAGAATCTTTTTTTTTTTTTTTCCATCACTGGTGTAAATGGAAAACAAAACACCAATTAGCAAAAGTTTTAATCACATTTTAAACTCCAGCACGTTGGGACAAACTCTGGTCTTTTCTAGAATCACCGTCCCGTCTCTGTGGGACTGCTCCTCTTGTCCCTTTGTGTCTTTTATATTTACTTTGCTTTTTGATGAGCTTTTAAAATGACCTCGTTCTTTACGGACTAAAAGCCAAATAGATTCTATTACAGGAATGTTTTTTTCATCTTACTCACTTCGTAAACTTCGATCTTTAACTCTGATGTGTCCGTTGTTTTTTCACTTGCTCGTCTTTTGTCTCTCCTCCTTCATCTCCTTCTTCTTCTTGATCCTGATTCAGCTGCTTTTTTTTTTGTCCTGGCCACAAGTACGTTCCATAAATCTTTTGTGTTTAGTTTCGTGTGTGTGTGTGTGTGTGTGTGTGTGTGTGTGTGTGTGTGTGTGTGTGTGTGTGTGTGTGTGTTTCTGCGCTCACCAGCCAGAACCTGCAAACTGCTGCCTTCTAAATTCGTTTATCTGTGAGACAAAAGATGGAAAAGCGAGTGGTTTTCTTTTCTTCTGCTTCAGGACAAAGTGAAGACAGATTTCAAAGCAGGACTCTCGTTTCAGTCTTTCGGTGTTTGTGCTGGTTTTCCTTTCTCAGCATTAGTTTTGCGGAACAAACAAAGTAAAGAGACTGAATGTGTGATATTTTCAGCCCATGGTGGCTTCAGCTCTCACTGGCGCTGACCGTCCGTGTACCCACAGTACCTGCATGTACCACAGAGTGGACAGTACACAGTATCCACAGTTTTCTGAATGCACATTTGACTGTTACAGAACTTAAATCCCAGACGTCATTTATTTACAAATACAGGTTCGTTTGTTTTTTATTCTTCATGTATGTACGTGTACATTCTGTATATCCAAGGATTTTTAAACATATATAGCAAAGTGTTATTATGTGTGCCTCATTTTTTCTTTTTTTTTTTTACACTTGAAATAATAATAAAATGGTTTGG
Source organism: Chaetodon auriga (assembly GCF_051107435.1). Lineage (NCBI taxonomy): Eukaryota > Metazoa > Chordata > Actinopteri > Chaetodontiformes > Chaetodontidae > Chaetodon > Chaetodon auriga. The sequence goes on along the minus strand of NC_135095.1, from coordinate 17,969,599 downwards.
AGTGAATTGAGCCTTTTGTCTTGGCAATCTTGCAGCAAACGCTCATAATATGTTGCTAAATGGCGCCCCCTGGTGACCAAGTGTCCCATTTCTAGCCATTAGTTCAGCTTATTGCAGTCAAACGCTCCAGTTTATATCAACAAATATGTCAAAAAAAAAAATTACTTTTTATGCTAATGAATAAATATTGCATCATAAACACAAACTGTTTACTCTTTAAAGATCTGGTTTATTTCTTGTTCTCACACAGTTGAATCGGAAATTATCTTCCTTTAAGCTTTTATTTATCATTTAAGTTCAGATACTTTTGACATTGCCGCATAAACACAAGAAAAACTTAGGGCTTATTTGACGTATGATTATATTTATTTACAATTCCTTCTATTTTCATCAGTGTATAAAGCGGTAATTTCTTGCTTTAAGCTGTTATTAGTGACGTGATCGTCTCTATATAACTCGTCTAATTTCTAAATTATTCAAGTTTCTTCTGCTTTAAACTGTTTCTCTTTAGTATTTGTTCTGAATGATCACAGACGCTTAAATAAAGAGGAAAAACAGACTGAAAATCACATGTATAGTCTCGCCTGTGTGCGAGTTAAAAAGGAGAAATCCAAAGCTTGAATTGACTAACTTAAGTCCATTTGTTCTGCTGGGGGAGCATTAATTCAAAAACAATATAAAGTCACTGTGAAAGGACCACTGGGTGGTCATGAAGGTCTGTTCTCCAACCTGAACCGCCAAAAAATGCATAAACAGACGTAAAACAGCCCTTTAAGTTATAATGAGTGAACTAATAGTCCAGAACAGGCTCCAGGTGGGCCCTGACGTTTGAAGCAGACACCTGAAGGCCCTCTGAGAACAGATCATTTCACACTTTAAAACCCATCTGATTAAAGTTTATGACATATTAATTTTAAGTATAAAAGAAGTGGATTAATGATTAACCACAGTCTGAACTCAGGAGGTTTCCTTTGAGACTAAACTTAAAGGCGTGAATTTGTATCATTTAAAAGACTTTATGTCAGTTTTGGTTCGGTTCTTTTGTTTTAGCGCGTGTTTTCCGACGCTCCCTGAGCGGTCCTTGAAGGCAACAGGAGCACCCTGGTCTGAGCGGGTCTGGACTCTGGAAGCTGGACTACGTCAACAGGAGAGAGGAGACCGTCCCAGCCCTCAGAGGAGCTGAGCAGAGGCGGCGCGCTGCGGTCGCTCCGAAACATCCCCAAATGTCGACAGACGGGAAAGAGTCTGTGCGTCTCTGAGCGTTTCCCCGCAGGTGGCCATGTTTTCCCCGCGCGTAAAGACGCACTAAAGACGGACTGAGAGGCAGCTTTGACGCGTATTTCTTCACCGCAGCAGCAGCAGCAGCAGCAGCAGCAGCAGCGGAACATGTTGGCCAGAAAAAGCATCATCCCGGAGGAGTTCGGGCTGCCCGGGCTCGTCTCCCGGATGCCCCGCAAGCCGGTGTTCAGGGACCGCGTGAACAAAGCGCGCTTCATCGCCAAAAACGGCTCGTGCAACTTGGCGCACAAAAACATCCGCGAGCAGGGCCGATTCCTGCAGGACGTGTTCACCACGCTGGTCGACCTGAAATGGCGCTTCACGCTGGTCATCTTCACCACGACGTTCGTCAGCAGTTGGCTGCTGTTCGCCATGAGCTGGTGGCTGGTGGCGTTTGCGCACGGAGACCTGGACCCGGAGCGGCAGAACGGGACCCACTGCGTCACTGAAGTCAAGTGAGCAAGACAGATTTAGATCAGTGAAGGCCGCAAAGTGTGTTTGATGAGACTTTTTGCTGTTTCTGAACTTCTTTCTCTCTCCATCCTTCCACCCTCCTCTTCCTCCTCTCTGCCTCCATTTTTAAATTCGACAGAGGAAGAGGAGGAGAGGGGAGAGAGGCTCTAATTAAGACAGGAAGTCAGAGAACTTTTGCTCTTATCGTTTCTGGAGAATTGAAGTAAAGACTGTAAGAGGTGAAGGGAGAGTTTGGCACCTCCTTCTTACTGTAGCTCACCAACTGTCCTTCCTTCCTTCCTTCTTTCCTTCCTTCCTCATTCTTTCCGTCATTCCTTCCTCTATCCCTCCTCCATTTATTTGTACCTCAGTAGCTTCAGTCTTTCCATTTTCTGCTGCTTCACTCTTCTCCTTCTCTACACTTCAGACGGAAATGTTGCTCTTTAGTTCCTCTGCTTTTATTTAAAGGCTAAAGTTACTTTTCAGATTAAGATTTTACTTTAAAACAAGCAACACTGTTAAAGATTGTGTCCTGTTATCAAAGGATCAGTGTGTAGTTGTGTCTCCTCGTCATGTTTCAGATGATTCGCTGCAAGTTAACAAAAGAGACGTTTCCGCTGAACTCCTCACGTGGTTTCATTGAAATATCGGAAGCAAACATGAAGGAAAAGGCCCCTTAGATTTATCTGGCGACCCTTTGGAGGGCCCCAACCCCGAGGTTGGGAACCACTGGACTAAACTTTAGATAAAGTAGCTCCACCTGGAGCAGCTGCATCAGTGTTGATATTGAGTTTAATTATTTTCTGCAGAATAAGTACTTCTACTTTTGATACTTGAAGCACATTTAGCTCATGCAGTTTGTCAGTGAGTACAGCTCCATCACTGCTTCTCCACCTTTTCCTTCTCTTCCATTCAAAACCTTGAATATCACACACGCTGAGTGGAAGTGATGCAGCATCCAGCAGCTGCAGAAGGTTCGTTTGTTTCCGTTTTGCTGCTTTGTGACTGACGGTCAAAACGAAAACGATGCCTTAAATGGGAGCAAACGTCTTTTGAGAAAAAGGGTCAGACTGATTTAAGATGAATTCACTGAACGTCAGAAACATTTTAAACGGCTTCTCTAAAAATATTCCCATCATATCTGCCAAAATCTCAAAGTGGGGCCCAAAACTCTGAAGATAGACTCTGCCGGACAGAATGAAACTGTCCCAAACTTGCTTTAAAAAAGTCTCATTTTAAGCCGGGATGGAGAACTTTCTGAATGTCTCTCCTCAGGTCGTTCACCTCGGCCTTCCTCTTCTCCATCGAGGTTCAGGTGACCATCGGCTTCGGGGGACGGATGATAACGGAGCAGTGTCCGACCGCCATCACCGTCCTCATCATGCAGAACATCATTGGGCTCATCATCAATGCCGTCATGCTGGGTGAGACTCACACTGTGGTGTGCTGGGCGGCTTGTGGATCCCACCGAGGGATCAGACCAGGTGTGATCCGCTCAGGTCGCTGACGTTCTGTCCCTTTCTGTCCTCAGGTTGTATCTTCATGAAGACGGCTCAGTCAAACCGGCGAGCAGAGACGCTGATCTTCAGCCGCCACGCCGTGATCGCCGTCAGAAACAACCGCCTGTGTTTCATGATCCGGATCGGGGATCTGAGGAAGAGCATGATCATAGGAGCCACCGTCAGGTTACAGGTGTGTTTCCAGGTGTTTGACCTCTGAGCCGTAAATCCACAACACTTTCTTTTCACATTAGCTGACTTGCATACTTTTTACGTACTTTGACGTTTCAGCGTCCCACCGTCCTTTATGTCCTCTTTTATTTGAACGAACTGGTACTTGACTAGGACTGTGCACCGTCTGCAGGTGGTGAGGAAGACGACCACACCTGAGGGGGAGGTGATCCCCATCCACCAAATCGATGTCCAGACAGAGAGCGCCGTGGCCAGCAACAGCCTGTTCCTCCTCGCCCCGCTCATCATCTGCCACGTCATCGACAAAAACAGGTGATTCTCCTTCGAACGCTGAGCGCAGACCTCCATCATGCCTCCCTCACACCTCCATCACACCTCCATCACGCCTCCGTCACGCCTCCATCACACCTCCATCACGCCTCCATCACACCTCCATCATGCCTCCATCACACCTCCATCACGCCTCCATCACACCTCCATCACACCTCCATCACGCCTCCATCACGCCTCCATCATGCCTCCATCACGCCTCCACAGCTGATCACACAGACAGAATCATATTTACTATATTAAATTTTTTCCTTTGATTTTTAAACACTGCAACATTTTGTCTCTTTGGCTTCAAATGAATCAATACAAGAAAGGAAATTTGCTCTTTTTAAGGACGTCACAGTGAGACCTGGTGAGACAGGATATGACGTCAGTCCTGCAGGTGACAAAGCTGCAGATTTGAGCGTCAACACTGGATTTAATGTGTGTAACTCACTACCTCCACCTGCTGGACAAACACAAACTTACAGGACTAAAAAGAAAACGCTGCACAGTAATTCTGAGTATGCTGTTGACTCCTTTCCCACAATGCTTTGCAGAGAGGAAGTGAAGGTGGTACCCACATGGTTGCTTGACTGCTGCAGGAAGATCTCAGAAAACAGAAAATAATCAGTTTGAAGGACGTTAAAGGCCCGTCGGCCTTTCTTCTGACCTTTTCTGGAGGTTTAAACTGCAGCTCAGAGTCTTCATCAGCAGATCAAGTTTGTTCACGCTCAGAATAGAAGTATTTTTTGGGGTATTTTCATGTCGGTATCCGGAACGTGATAGTAGGAGAGAGATGAAGAACCACATGCAGCAAAGGTTCATGGTCGGCTCCTGAAACCCAAAAGTAAATCTGTATGATAACACTTTGCTGCCTGTTTACAGTCAGTTAAAGCACTGTACTCCAAAGGTAGTCATCATCGTGTTTTCTTCCTCTGAACCTGCACTGAAGTTCCAGCAGGAACCATCAGTGTCTGAAAGTGTCGCAGCTTCACACTCTAAGCTTCCCGCCTGTCGCTGTGCCCTCAGCCCGCTCTACGACCTGTCGGCCATGGAGCTGCAGTGCAGCGACCTGGAGGTCATCGTCATCCTGGAGGGGGTCGTGGAGACGACGGGGATCACCACGCAGGCCCGGACCTCCTACGTCTCCGAGGAGATCCAGTGGGGTCACCGCTTCGTTCCCATAGTGACGGAGGAGGAGGGCGTGTACTCTGTGGACTACTCCAAGTTTGGTAACACAGTCAAGGTAAGAGTTTGAGAGAGTGATCAGTTTTTGGATACTAACAATATTTAGTCTGTGGATCAACAGATTGATGCTTCTTTGTTACCTGGAGGTCTATGGGAAAAGTCTTTTAGCCAGTGTGAGACTATGCTGAGTGTGACGACACAGAAAACAGCTCTGTGACATGAAAGAGGGTTAGCTCTAAAGCCAGAAGTTGTGTGGATTTCTGCTCCCAGCAGTCCAAAGCTCACGTTCCTGTTGTTGCTCCTCAAGGTAGCGACACCGCGCTGCAGCGCCAGAGAACTGGACGAGAAGCCGTCCATCTTAATCCAGACTCTCCAGAAGAGCGAGCTGTCGCACCAGAACTCGCTGAGGAAGCGTAACTCCATGCGACGCAACAACTCCATGCGGAAAGGCGCAGGAAGCAGCGGAAACCTGCGCAGGAACAACTCGAGCATCGCCGTGCCGAAAGTCCAGTTCTTCACCCCGACTGAGGGAGGCCAGACGATGAACGCCGTCACCTGACATGAGGCCTGCCTCCTGCTGGCCGCCCTGCTCCTCCTGGTGGGAAGGAGGATTGTGGGTGTTCCTCCTGTTCTGATGGGACTTGTTGTTTTTCTCTTCCCTGCCTTATCTAGACTTGTCTCCCAGCACTTTTACTGTTAATGCAACACGTTCTCATCCCAGGTCGCCAAATACCAACGCTCCTCGTCACGGTCCTCGAGTCCCACATGCACAAGGTTCCTGTTAGCATCTGTGTGCCTTTCTGTCCTTTCATTCCCTCCCAGGAGATTTAACAGCTGTTCACAGTTGGCCTCATGGGACAACAACTGTCGTTCACACCTGGTCTCAGGTGACTCAGACGACTCTAACGACCGCCGTTACAAAGCCAGGAGCGCTAACGACACAATGGCTCCAATGACCGTGATAACGAACCCTCAGAGGTTCATTCAAAGGAACCGCCCACAGTCAGTCAGAGATGAAGAAGCCCATTGGATGCACAAATCTTTAGCGAAAGGGTTCGTCCGTATGAGACGCCGAGCGCAGTGAAAAGATGTTGGTGTTTGGTGACCTGGAAATGAAACCGGACTCGCTAACATTACCCCGTGTTTATGTTCATGGGGTAATCTAGCTCCTAATTTAGAATTAGCTGTTCAATTATTCGACATCCAGCAGTTCAGCTCACTGTCAAACTGTTAGAAAACACGACAGAGCCGCCAAACACCAGCAGCAAAACATTTCTAAATGTTTTTTTCTGTTCATTATTGTTAAAGCAATAACTACAAACACTGGGCCTTTACGCCCGTTTGACTGTTCTGAAGGAGATATATTTTCTTATTGATTAATGTCACAGTGGTAACTAGTGGCACTCGATCACTGTACTGTACGTGAGTATTTTCACTTTATTGGTGTTGTTTGAGAATAAAAACACTCGCTTTATCTGAACATGGTTTCAGTGTGTGAGCTGCTCACATGGTCCCAGTGAGTAAACCTCTTCATTAATACAAGCAAAGAAATTCAGCGTTCACAAATACAGAAATGAATTCTGTAGAAATGGAACATAAACACAAAAAAACATTCATCCAACCTCAATTCAACAGTGCTTTTTGCAGACAGTGTATAAAAATGCATGAGTATAAATCACAAAATCCTTCATTTTTACTTCATTTTTCTTTTCTGCTGAAACTTGAAGTCTGTACAGCAGCTTTGGTTCAGTAAAGAAACTAACGAAGCGTCTTTGTGTTCACGTTCTCTGTAGTATTTTTCACTACATATAGGGTCATAGCAGTACAAAGGCGTGGCACTCACTTCCTTAATCGTGATAATAGATGTAATGATAAAAAAAACCCCAGCAGCACCTGTTTGCTGCAGCAGTCAGTACAAAAACGGACACATACATTAATAACAGACACACCGCTGCCTCCAAAAGCTACAGAAATGAGAGAAAACCAGCTGTGGACCAGAGCTGGATTTTAGATGAACTATCACCAGCATTGAATGAGTAGATTATGATGAGGACCCCTGTGCAGAAATGAGCCTGACCAAGCTCCACCCCTCCCACGACTCATGTGAGAGGAAGCAGGAAGCAGTCGTGTCGTCTCTCTACACAAAAACGCTGAGAGAAAGACGACAGCTGCAATTCTTTTTTGTCAAATCCACAACTTCCACTGAAGAGGCGCGGCTGCTGGGAGCACCGAGGACACTGCCACAGGTGATAAATTGCTTTCTGCCGGTGGTACACAGCAAATAAGAGCTTTAAGAGTCGGCTGTCAAAAGTGAAAGTATCTGCAGAGTGTACACAGAGACAGCATGGCTTCCGCATCAGAGCTGGATCTCTCCTGTCCCGTCTGTCGGGACATTTTTAAAGATCCCGTCATCCTGTCGTGTAAACACAGCTTCTGTACAGGCTGTCTGCAGAAGTTCTGGAGAGACAAGAACACTTCTGAGTGTCCGGTCTGCAAGAGGAGGTCTTCCATGGAGATCCATCCTTACTTTACGTTGAGGAGCCCTTCAGCAGCGAAGTCAGAGCAGCTCTGCTGTCTGCACTCTGAGAAGCTCGACGTCTTCTGTGTGGATGATCAGCAGCTCTTGTGCAGCGTCTGCAGAGATTCAGGCGCACACGGCAGCCACAGATTCCAACCTGTCGACGAAGCTGCGCTTGAGCGCAAGAGAAAGCTTCAGGATTCCTTAAAGCCCCTGCGAGCTAAGCTGAGGCTTATACGTCAAGTTAAAGGAGACTGTGATCAAAGTGCAGAACACATTAAAGTCCAGGCAGAAAGCACAGTGACGAGGATCAAAGAGGAGTTCAAGAAGCTTCACCAGTTTCTAGAAGAGGAAGAGGAGGCCCGGATGATTGCGCTGAGGGCGGAGGAGGAGGAGAAGAGTCAGAAGATGGAGGAGACGATTGGAGCTCTGAGCAGAGAGATAACAGCTCTTTCAGAGACCATCAGAGCCACAGAGGAGAAGCTGAGAGCTGCAGACGACTCGTTCCTGCAGAGCTGCAAGGCTGCAGAGGAGAGAGTCCAGCAGCAACCTCTGCCCCAAGATCCACAGCTGGTCCCAGGAGCCCTCATAGATGTGGCCAAACACCTGGGCAATCTGACCTTCAACGTCTGGAACAAGATGAAGGAGATGGTCTCCTACAGTCCTGTGATTCTGGATCCAAACACTGCTCATCCAGACCTCATCCTGTCGGAAGATCTGACCGGTGCGGCACACGGACAGAGAAAGCAGCAGCTGCCCGACAACCCGGAGAGGATCGACCACTTCATCTCTGCCGTGGGCTCCGAGGGCTTTAACTCTGGGTCTCACAGCTGGGAGGTGGAGGTCGGAGACAACACCGCCTTCGTTCTGGGTGTGCTAACAGAGTCGATCCAGAGGAAAGGAGTCATATGGTCCGGACTGTGGAGGCTGATGTTCTGCGGTGGTGAATACAAAGTTCTCTCGCCATTGGACACAGGATCTGATGTGTCAGTGATGAAGAACCCCAAGAGGATCAGAGTGCACCTGGACTGGGACAGAGGACGGCTGTCGTTCTCAGATGCCGACACTGACACACACATACACACCTTCACACACACCTTCACTGACAGGATGTTTCCATACGTGAGCACCTGGACTGAAGTCCAGATAAAGTTCGCAGCGATGAAGGTCTCTGTAAGCCTGGAGCAGCACAGCTAGAGAATCTGATGATGAAGAATGTGATGATGAAACGGTGAGACCGAACCAAAGAATTAAAGTTAGAGGCTGTGAAACCCAAAAAAATGAGCCAGAAGAAGTGAAAAGGCTCTGAAGGGATCTGTGGAGTTGGGTGAAAACTCCTATATGCAACTATATGTGATTCACTGTTAATATAAAAACATTTATAAGTACAGCGTTAAGGGATAATATATTTCAAGTCAACATGTAGGAGCTTATATTCATTATTCTGATGTAATAGATTCTATTTTATACATTTTATCCATCTGTATTTGTTTTTTTTAAAAAAAGTATTTATGCACATATTTTAGATACTGCAAGAACTGCACAAGACACCTGTATACGTATATTTAGCACTTTAGGCTTCAAATAAATGTAAGAGTTTATTTTGTGGTCATTTATCAAGTTTGTCTATGATAAAACAGTTTTTATTCTCAGTATATGTAAGCTTCATATCATTGTTATCATTCTACGGTGGTACAGGGTGGAAACTTTTGCCTCTAAAACCAATAAAGACCGACGATCGGAAGGAATATTTTGTGCCTCATTCTGTATGACAAAATATCATAAAAGTCTATTTTTAATTTATACATTTAATTTTCCTACAGACCACTGTCTAAAATTAAATCGACATGTGAATTTCTGACTCTGGATTTGTGATCTTGGCTCTCGATTTGTTCTTACGTCGCCTACGTGCTTTGACGTTGTCGTACCCGGAAGTGTTAGCAAGAAGGTGAAGAGACGAAGGTAAACATGGCGCGTAGTTTGCTGTGCAGAGCTGTCGGTGCGTTTCAGCTCAGCAGGACAACAACGCTGTTGACAGGGACTCGCTTTTACTCTCAGACTGAACCGGAGCCGCTGACAGTGAGACAGCAAGACAACGGAATCAGGTGCGGTGACAAAACGTGTCCGTCGTCTGTTATTGACGGATCTCCGCGGTAGAAACTATATTTATGCAAGAATATACTTTTTTTAAACAACAGCGTGTTACAGCGCGACATTCAGTACTTCACTGCACGTGCAAAGGTCTTCAGGTAAATTCGGCATACATATTATTCCTGTTACTCCTGTAAAAAAAAAAAAGTGTTTTTGAGATAAAATGTCAGCGTTTGGACCTCGCTCTTCCCTGTTCCCTGTTTACCGTTAAATCAACGTTTTTTTCGTGGAAAGAACCTACGGAACCCGGGATGTGTCAATAAGAGTGAGTGAGAGAGATCATTATACGAGATGTGTACCTTTCTAAATGACTAAACAAAGCTACTGCTTTAAATTGCTATATTTTTAAATGGAGTTTGGTGTAAATTTGTGGTACATTTAAGGAAGTGGAATATAATCTCTCTGGTCAAACAGGTTATACAAGTTAGATTGTAAAGTTGTGTTAAAACCTTTGATGAACTTGATAAAAGTATTTCTCTGGTAGAGATTTGTAGTTTTCAACACTGATTTTAAAGAGACTGCTGCAGTTCATTCTCATTGTTTTCATCTCCTGTATTTGTTGTGCACAGTATCATAAAGATATAACGGAATCACTGTAAAGTTTGGTGCCTTTTGGCCACATGAGAAAATGAACCACTGATATGGCTGCAGATGCACAAATTGTTATGAAACTTAGGCTCAAATACACAAAACGCTGCTGTAAAACCTTAATGTAACGTCTGTTTCTTCTTCCAGGAGAATAATATTGAACAATCCAAAGAAGAGGAACGCGCTGTCTTTGTCCATGCTGGAGTCCCTCAGAGAAAACATCCTGACTGATGTGAACAGTGAAGATCTCAGAGTTATTATCATATCAGGTAGGTGTTTGGTGTGTGTGTGTGTGTGATGGAGAGAGAAAGATGCTAATTTATCCTTGTAATATGTGTGTGTGTGTGTGTGTGTGTGTGTGTGTGTCTGTCAGCCAAAGGTCCAGTGTTTTCCTCTGGACACGACCTGAAGGAGCTGACGTCAGCTCAGGGCAGAGACTATCATACAAAGGTGTTTCACACCTGTGCAGAGGTGAGTGCTGTTCACCTCTAATATGTCTGATTTCATATTTAATTATTGTTTAATGTATTGACATTTTTTTATTAATCAGTTAGTCTTTAAAAGGTAAAAAATGATGAAAAATCACAACAACAAAGTCAAAGATAATGTCTTCAGATTCAGATTCAGTTTATTTAGTCCGACCAGGAGACAAAAAGACCAATACATAGAGTTTTTCAGTCTGAGAGGCCACAACCAAGAAATGTTTTTTTTCACAGGATGCATAAAATGCTTCAATAACTAATCAGTTATCAATAGTCATCTGTCTGATAATTTGACAGAACGGCCATTTTATTTAACTCTATTGTAAGTACTGAGTATATCAGAGATGTTGGTGGTGATCTGGGTGAGCTAAATCTCTCACACGCTCTTGTGTTTCAGATAATGACTCTGATACAGGACATACCTGTTCCGGTGATTGCCATGGTGAATGGTGTTGCCACGGCAGCTGGTTGTCAGCTGGTCGCCAGCTGTGACGTCGCCGTGGTGTCGGAGAAGTCCACCTTCGCCACTCCGGGCGTCAACGTGGGTCTGTTCTGCTCGACGCCGGCGGTGGCCATCGGCAGAGCTGTGCCGAGGAAGGTAAGAGCTAAAGGCAAGAGAGACTCACTCGTCTGCTTCAGGTGAGTTTTTAACTGACGTTCAAGCCATATTTCGTAAACCTGTGCTTCCTTGTTTTTAACAGGTGGCCATGGAGATGCTGTTCACAGGAACTCCCATCTCATCCCATGATGCATTGCTGCACGGTCTGGTCAGTAAGGTGGTGCCAGAGGAGCGACTGGAGGAGGAGACATTAGCCATCGCCCGGCGGGTGTGTCAGGCCAGCCGACCTGTCGTAGCGCTCGGAAAGGCCACTTTCCAAAGGTGAGTCCTCAGAGGTCAGACAGACCCCTCCTCACCTTTCCCCTGTGGCTATCAGTGTGGTTATCTGGAACCTCAAGCAAGTCCAGCTGCCTTTTAAAGCACTGACAAGTAAGCTGCAAATGTTAGCTTGTCTGGCTAACTAGCCTACAACCTCAAGTGGTATGTGTTACATCCAAAGACAGTGCGCATGTTATTTTCTTTCTGCATTATTTCATGCCATTACAGGTTACATTAGAAAACTACCTGTTCAGGACCGACACATCCGCTCTTTGTGGGTCTGTCTGTGACCGAGATGCAGCTATGTCAGAATTTTCCATAACAATCTTCAATCTTCTTCCTCATGTAAAAAACCTTTGAAACATTGTGGTGGATACATAAATGTTTCACACGTTGTGTTCTCCTCTCCTTTGTTTCCTCGGAAGACAAATGGCTCAAGGTCGAGATGCAGCGTATGCCACCGCCTCCAAGGTGATGGTAGACAACCTGGCTCTGAGAGACGGACAGGAGGGGATCCAGGCTTTTATAGAGAAACGCAAGCCAGTGTGGAGCCATAAAGCAGAAAAAGCCCATGACTGACGGCCTGCTGGAGAGGCTTTTATCACAGGAGATCAGTGCAGTGATCAAGTGATAATCGGACTGGTACATATGGTTTTCAGTGACTGTTGTGGAGTTATCACCAGTCCCAAGCCAGTGTGTGAGCTACACTACATGAAAATGTAGATGTGTAATTTACAAGATGATGATTGAAGTTTGAATTGTTGACTTCATCTTCAAGTCAAGTTTATTGTCAATGCTGCTATATGTGCAGGACATTAACAGAATTGAAATATCGTTTCCCTCAAATCCCTGGTGTAAACAGCAATAAACATGAAATATATAAAAAAAAAATGTAATAGAAAATATTAAAAAAAAATGATTTTGCTTGAACGGAAAACTTCTCACCTGTCAACAGCAACGTGGCTCAGATATAACACGATTCTGCTTGACGTGCCTCATATCACTGTTAAAAGATGCAATGTGGACGGTTCAGCCTGGAGAAGCTCAATAACCGGTAAAAACCAAACAGGCTTTGCTATTACAACGCTACATGACACAGCTGTTGCACAGCCAATCCCCTCAAATTATTCTGCACAAGCTGCAGAATTGGTTGCACTGACAGAAGCATGCAAACTTGCTTCTGAGAAAACTGTTAACATATATACTGACAGCAGATATGCATGGGGAGTGGTACATGATTTTGACCGTCTTTGGGCCAATAGGGATTTTTTAACTTCCACAGGCAAACCCATCGTCCATCACACCATGGTTGCTGCACTTCGCAATGCTGTCCTCCTTCCACAACAGGTCGCTATCTGCAAATGCCAAGCACACACAAACAATGATGATTTTGTTTCACAGGGGAACGCCAGAGCGGATGCTGCAGCTAAAGCAGCAGCACAGCTAGATAACACTAAAAACAACATGCAGTGTCTTGCCCTTGTTGACTCACCATTGACACCCACAGCTGATTTGCAGGACCTGCAGGCCAGAGCCAGCCATGAAGAGAGGCTGGCTTGGAAAGAAGCAGGCTGCTCTTTTTCTAAGTGTGGTACGGGCCAAATGATAAACCATGTTTGCCCAAGTGGGTGAAGGCTTTTCCCACTTCTAAACAGGATTCAGCAGCAGCAGCAAAAGCTTTAATCAGAGAAATAATTCCCAGATGGGGAATTCCAGGTACAATGGTGCACCGTTACAGCCACTGCAAACGTGTTCCTGAGCTGACGGACGAGACAACATCAAGCGTGTGGAGCATCAGTAGGTGAACCAACGCTTTCCCCTGCCTTGTGTCTGTGAGGGAGAGAGGGGTGTGGATAACAATAGGACCACACGTTTCTCAAACTCACGAAGAGGCAGGCACATTGAATACGGGGGTAGGCTGAGGTGCCACCGCTGATGCGATGACGCCAACGAATATACAGTGGCACTGGAGGGGTGACAGATGCAGAGGAATTTGCAGCGTATTCCTGCTCACTGCCACCATCGTCCTGCTACTGCTCCTGCAACAAGGCACATCTCAGCCTAATCAACAACAGGGGTGCAGAAACTCAAACAGCAGCTGCAGAGTGTCCAACTGCAGAAGGAGGAGAGAACTGCCACCTGGTTTTACTCACTCCCCACTGAAGCCTGAGGAAAGTTCTGGTAACTATAAACAATGCCTTTAAGATCGACAACCTGGCAGTGGAATCAGAAAACCTGACGGCCTTAGTATCATCTGGGTTTTCTGCCCTCACCCCCACTGTCCAAGGCATCCGAATGGCAATGGATATGATGCTTGCCAGCCAAGGAGGAGTCTGCCACATTATAGGTACGGACTGTTGCACTTAGATTCCAGACAAGATGACTCATGTTGTATCACACCTAAATGCTGCTGCATGAAGAAAGGACCAAAGACTCTGAGAAATGGAGTCTGGCTGACTGACGGAGGATGGAAAGTGTCATTGCTGAAAATACTGACACCTTTGCTCCTTTTGCTGACAGTATTTATGGTTGTAATCTGTGTATACCTTGCATCAAAGCTTTGATCACTTCACCAGTCAAATACTCTGTAGGGCAGTTCATGATTCAGTTGGAAGATGATCCCTCTCTGGACTGCGTTCCACCCTATGCTAATCTTCATGATTTTTAACACTGTTGTTTAATCTAGCAATATTGCTTACTTTGATCACTTTAGACATTTTTTTTTCAGTTTTCATACATTGTCGGAAATGTTAAATTTTAATCTAGCACTATTAATACTGTTTGATTACTTTATTTACTTTATTTTTCTTAGTTTTTATTTTAATTTTACTTGATTTTGCTCACCTTAAATCTGAGTTTAACGTGTGCACCTGCCAGCATGATTTGTGACACCACTACTAGTTCGCAGCCAATCATGGTCCAGTATGGCAACTCGAAAAACAATCTGCTTTCAGAAAAAGGACCTTGTGATGCTAGGTCGGTGCTATTAGCCAGCAGCTCAGTTAACGATGGTGATGCTAACATTACATCGGTGCTATTAGCCAGCAGCTCAGCTAACGATGGTGACGCTAACATTACATCGGTGCTATTAGCCAGCAGCTCAGTTAACGATGGTGATGCTAACATTACATCGGTGCTATTAGCCAGCAGCTCAGCTAACGATAGCTCAGTTCCCGCTCCCGCTCATGGATCTGTTGCTGCTGCTCCGTCCTTCTGTGGCTAATGTTAATTTCATAATCATTCTTCCTCCCTGAAGTCAAGCAGCAAAAGTTAATTGTCAATGTGCAAATACTACTGGCACATTTTTAGATGAACTAAATAAAAAGTGCTAACGTTAGCACGATAGCACTAAGCTAGTACTTTCCAGTTTATTCTAAATGCTTGTTAATACCTTCTAGTCTGTGATAATTATGGTTATCTAATACTGATTCATGTTGAATATTATTTGTGATTGCAGAAACCATACGACTGTTCGAAAGTACAAACTAAAGTTGAACTGAAGCTGAGATCCTGTTCCCATGTCACTCTCTAACTGGAGTCTGTAGATGTAGAGACCAGCCTAAATTCAGAAAGTAGATGCTTCTACCACCCACATATTCTCAATATTGATATTATTACTCAAAACTTTATTCTCACGCTGTTGTATTTTTATCTGGTTTATTCAACGTGCATTTCATCTGATTCTGTGGGATGAATGCACTTCTATGTTGTCTTATATATTTTTTTTGTTTCAAATATTTTTATTGTGAAGAGTGGCATCATGATACATGGCAGCCAGAAGAACATTTTCTCTTCCTTTTTATCACAGACAGTGTGAACAACAGTGAGGAGGACTACTCATCATATGATTTAAAAAAAGAAATGATCCTCACATTATAAAGTAGAAACAGAACATAAACAGAAAGAAAATAAATGAATAAGTTAGAGGAAAAAAAAAAAAAAAACCCTGATCCACCCATCCTCCCACTCAAACCCTCAACCCTTCCCTGGAGTGTTACCTAATGTTACGCATAATGTAGTTCATATACAGGATCTGAATTAGTTTAGCCTTTCAAGTAGGAGATTAAGGGATGCCAAATCTTATCAAATTCCCTGAGTTTGTCTCTCAGAAAAAATCTAATTCTTTCTACATGCAGAGTTTCTGTTAACTCAATGAGCCAGTGTTTGACAGTGGGCACTTCTTTCTTCTTCCAAAAAAGAAGAATGAGCTTTTTAGCAGTGAGAAGTCCATGAGATAATAGGCATTGCTGAGCTACCTGTAGTCTCCTTGTGCCTACCGATACTCCTAAAGTGATTAGTACCGGGTCTGGTTCTAACCCCACCCCCAGAATGCTCTAAATATCCCTGACCAGAAATTATGCAGGTTGAGACATAAGACATAGCTGTGCAATATATTATATTGTCTTATATTTCTTTTATTTTTAGGATGCTCTTTGCATCCAAAAATGATTCACCTCTTACAGACTATTTCTGAATAAAGCAACATCAGGTTCTGATTGAACATGTTATTAATGGCGGATTTCCATGTTGTTGTGTTTGGACACTCAGGGCCACTGTAGCTGTGAGTCGACCACACTGACATTCACGCTTACACATCTAACCTTCGTATCTTTGTACACGTGGGAGGAAACCGGAGCACCCGGAGAAAACCCATGCAGACACGAGGAGACCATACAGACTCCACACAGAAAGGCCCACTCTAGAATCTGTCTTTAGGACTGAAACTAGAGTTGAAAATTTCTCAGCTTGTCCTGGTTAGATGGCGTGAGGTACTGCGTGTGTTCAAAGTTGCAGCAGGGCAGGTGGTCAGTGACTATTTCTGAATAAAGCAAGCCAGAGAATGCACAGTCTCCCGCACAGCCCCCAGGGACTGTACGGGAGATTGTGCACTCTCTGGCTGGGGTTCTGCAGCGGCAGTCTGCATGATGCTTCTCTGATTGCTGACGAATTCAAACAGGCTGGTTAAGGCGGTGGAAAGCTCGTCCTTTGCTTGCTGCTTGAAAGCCAGTTCTTGCTGGGGTGGTGCAGCGACAGTCTCCAGGGCAGCCTCCTCTCTCTGGTCCTGGCTCTCCGTGGGGCTGTACAGGAGACTGTGCGATGTCCGGCTGGGGTACTGCAGCGGGAGTCTCCCGGGTGGCCTCCCCTCTCCGCTACTCGCCCTCTCCAGAGCGAAAGCCAGTGCTTGCTGGGGTGGTGCAGCGGCAGTCTCCAGTGCGGCCTCCCCTCTAGTCTCCAGGGCGGCCTCCACCCTCTGCTCCTGGCTCTCCAGGGGGCTGTACGGGAGACTGTGCGCTCTCCGGCTGTTGTTCTGCAGCGGGAGTCTCCCAGGCGGCCTCCCCTCTCTGCTACTCGCCCTCTCCAGAGCGAAAGCCAGTGCTTCCTGGGGTGGTGCAGCGGCAGTCTCCAGGGCGGCCTCCCCTCTAGTCTCCAGGGCGGCCTCCACTCTCTGCTCCTGGCTCTCCAGGGGGCTGTACGGGAGACTGTGCGCTCTCCGGCTGGGGTTCTGCAGCGGGAGTCTCCCGGGCAGCCTCCCCTCTCCGCTCCTCGCCCTCTCCAGAGCGAAAGCCAGTGCTTGCTGGGGTGGTGCAGCGGGAGACTCCATGGCGGCCTCCCATCTAAACTCCAGGGAGGCCTACTCTCTCTGGTGCTGTCTCTCTGGGGGGCTGTGTGCTCTCCGGCTGAGGTTCTGCAGCGGGAGTCTCCAGGGCAGACTCCCGTATCCGCTCCTCGCCCTTTCGTGGGCGACAGCCAGTTCTTGCTGGGGTGGTGCAGCGGCTGTCTCCAGGGCGGCCTAGTGTCTCTGGTGTTGGCTCTCCGGGGGGCTGTGCGCTCTCCGGCTGGTGTTCTGCAGCAGGGGTCTCCAGGGCGGCCTCCCCTCTCCGCTCCTTGCCCTCTCGGGGGCGTAAGCCAGTGCTTGCTGGGGTGGTGCAGCGACTGTCTCCAGGGCGGCCTAGTGTCTCCGGTGCTGTCTCTGCGGGGGGCTGTGCGCTCTCCGGCTGGTGTTCTGCAGCAGGGGTCTCCAGGGCGGCCTCCCTTCTCCGCTCCTTGCCCTCTCGGGGGCGAAAGCCAGTGCTTGCTGGGGTGGTGCCGCGACTGTCTCCAGGGCGGCCTAGTGTCTCCGGTGCTGTCTTTGCGGGGGGCTGTGCGCTCTCCGGCTGGTGTTCTGCAGCGGGGGTCTCCAGGGCGGCCTCCCTTCTCCGCTCCTTGCCCTCTCGGGGGCGTAAGCCAGTGCTTGCTGGGGTGGTGCCGCGACTGTCTCCAGGGCGGCCTAGTGTCTCCGTTGCTGGCTCTGCGGGGGGCTGTGCGCTCTCCGGCTGGGGTTCTGCAGCGGGGGTCTCCATGGCGGCCTCCCCTCTCCGCTCCTTGCCCTCTCGGGGGCGTAAGCCAGTTCTTGCTGGGGTGGTGCCGCGACTGTCTCCAGGGCGGCCTAGTGTCTCCGGTGCTGGCTCTGCGGGGGGCTGTGCGCTCTCCGGCTGGGGTTCTGCAGCGGGGGTCTCCAGGGCGGCCTCCCCTCTCCGCTCCTTGCCCTCTCGGGGGCGTAAGCCAGTGCTTGCTGGGGTGGTGCCGCGACTGTCTCCAGGGCGGCCTAGTGTCTCCGGTGCTGGCTCTGCGGGGGGCTGTGCGCTCTCCGGCTGGGGTTCTGCAGCGGAGGTCTCCAGGGCGGCCTCCCCTCTCCGCTCCTTGCCCTCTCGGGGGCGTAAGCCAGTGCTTGCTGGGGTGGTGCCGCGACTGTCTCCAGGGCGGCCTAGTGTCTCCGGTGCTGGCTCTGCGGGGGGCTGTGCGCTCTCCGGCTGGGGTTCTGCAGTGGGGGTCTCCAGGGCGGCCTCCCCTCTCCGCTCCTTGCCCTCTCGGGGGCGTAAGCCAGTGCTTGCTGGGGTGGTGCCGCAACTGTCTCCAGGGCGGCCTAGAGTCTCCGGTGCTGGCTCTGCGGGGGGCTGTGCGCTCTCCGGCTGGGGTTCTGCAGCGGGGGTCTCCAGGGCGGCCTCCCCTCTCCGCTCCTTGCCCTCTCGGGGGCGTAAGCCAGTGCTTGCTGGTGTTGTGCCACCACTGTCTCCAGGGCGGCCTAGTGTCTCCGGTGCTGGCTCTGCGGGGGGCTGTGCGCTCTCCGGCTGGGGTTCTGCAGCGGGGGTCTCCAGGGCGGCCTCCCCTCTCCGCTCCTTGCCCTCTCGGGGGCGTAAACCGGTGCTTGCTGGGGTTGTGCCACCACTGTCTCCAGGGCGGCCTAGTGTCTCCGGTGCTGGCTCTGCGGGGGGCTGTGCGCTCTCCGGCTGGGGTTCTGCAGCGGGGGTCTCCAGGGCGGCCTCCCCTCTCCGCTCCTTGCCCTCTCGGGGGCGTAAACCAGTGTTTGCTGGTGTTGTGCCACCACTGTCTCCAGGGCGGCCTAGTGTCTCCGGTGCTGGCTCTGCGGGGGGCTGTGCGCTCTCCGGCTGGGGTTCTGCAGCGGGGGTCTCCAGGGTGGCCTCCCCTCTCCGCTCCTTGCCCTCTCGGGGGCGTAAGCCAGTGCTTGCTGGGGTGGTGCCCCCAGTGTCTCCAGGGCGGCCTCTCCTCTCTGGTCCTTGTTCTCCCGCGGGGTTGTGCGGGAGACTGTGTGCTCTGCGGCTGGTGTTCTGCAGCGTCAGTCTTCATGACGCTCTCCTCTCTCTGTGTGCTCTGCGGCTGGTGTTCTGCAGCGTCAGTCTTCATGACGCTCTCCTCTCTCTGTGTGCTCTGCGGCTGGTGTTCTGCAGCGTCAGTCTTCATGACGCTCTCCTCTCTCTGTGTGCTTTGCTCTGGGGCTCCAGAGAGGAGGCACTGGGGATTGTTTAAATTATCGTCTGTCATTGATACTTTGTTAGTAGTCCTATTAACCTCTGAAATTATTCGTAGATATGTCGCAGTTTGTCTATCTCCTGAAAATTGTAGTTAGTGTTTGATGTGAAAATTATTCACCTCACAAGGCTATATATACACTATGTGTGCCTTTGATGTGCATCAACAGCAAAGGGATGAAAGCAGTCGCGGGTAATCAAAGATCCTTTGATCATGACTTTGATGTCATGATATCATATGGCTTTGTGTCCTTCTATGAACATTCAAAACAAAACAAACAAGCGTGTACATGATGGTATTAGCAACTTAACACTAGCATGCTAATGTTAGCAAAAGAAAACATTCCGAAATAGTTAGGATTGTTTTCTTTTGAGTGTAATCAGCCTTCTATGAACATTCAAAATAAAATAATCCTAAATTATTTAGGATTATTTCTTTCATGTCTGTGGCTGTGCTATTGCGCTAGCGTGCTAACATTAGCACGTTAGTGCTAAGTCGCTAATACCATCATGTACACGCTAGTACTTTTCAGTTTATTCTAAATGCTTGTTGATACCTTCTAGTCTGTGATAATTATGGTTATCTAATACTGATTCATGTTGAACATTATTTGTGATTGCAGAAAGCATACGACTGTTCGAAAGTACAAACTAAAGTTGAACTGAAGCTGAGACCCTGTTCCCATGTCACTCTCTGACCACCGGCTTATTGCCACTTAGGTGGCGGTGTGTTATTGAACGTGTTATTAATGATGGCTCGTGATTCAGGTGCTGTAGATGTCCTTCCTGTATGTCGTCAGAATCAGCACCTGGGTTAGCCGCTGCTGTGTGCGCACAGGATGGCTCCTGCTTTGGTGAACCCAGCGGCGCAGCCAGCCACGTGCGCCCTGCCCAGCGCGTCGAGAGCGTGCCAAACGCACGCTTGGCCTGGCGCGGCTCGGAAAGAAGATATGACCGAACACTGTGGGTGGAAGCGTTAGAGACTGTGACAATCAGGGTCACATCGACTGCTTTCATCCCGTATAAACACAGGACTGTCCACCGGACCGACAGAGTGGAAATCCTCACAGTTTGAGCTTTCCTCTGAGAAAACGTGCTGTTCTCTGTTATGTGCAGAGTTTCAAATATGAACACAAGGACACAGACAAGCTGCCACGACCACGATGACTCTTCTGAACATGTGTGTAGACGGGTGAGTGCGATTTCATTTGTCATTACCGTGATCGATACAATAACCATCCGCAGTCAATACCTCCAAAGGAAAGGAAAATTCACATTTTTTTTGTTTGGACGTTGTTTTTTTTTTCTTAAATGTCCTTACATTGCTTTTTAATTATTTAATTCCGTTAAGTGTGTGTGTGTGTGTGTGTGTGTGTGTGTGTGTGTGTATGTGTGTGTGTGTGTGTGTCAGGCGTCTCAGAGAGGATGATGAGTCAGAGAAGGAGGATGAAGGAGACATCGCATTTTCATCATGATTTATTCAGTTAATCATGCAGCAGTAATACAAAAGTCTTTTTAACAACACAAACGACTGAAGCGTTAAAGTTGCTGTGTCTAATATATGAGAGAACCTCTGAAGGTAAGTGAAGCCTTTTCACCAGCACACCTGTGGGCATATCCGTAATGAAGAGGCTACCGCCCTCTGGTGGTATTCTCCGGAAGCTGCAACAACATTGATCTTATCATTTGATTCAAGTTTGTTCACATAATTTACCAAAAGCTCTCCTCCAGCCTCTTAAATCTAAAGGGGGTGGAAATATAAACATTATTCAACAGAAAATACCTTTGTTTTACCAAAACAATACATGATCTCACACATGCGCGTGCATTTTAAATATAAATTCCTCAACATTTCCATGACTCCACATTGAATTTCAGGACTGAGCATAACGCTGTTGTTGTTTTACTGACAGATAATATAATTGTTTGACCCATTCAAAACGTCCCAGTCAACTTAATGTCCATGCGGAACCATTACTGATGGAATCAAATCACATCTGTAGGAATTCAAATGAAATCTGAGACTAACTTTTCTTTGTTCTTTCAGGAAGCTTGTTGACCAAACTATTTCAAATACACCAATGATCACAGACTGTTTCCAGGAAGACGTTTTGTGCTATTGATGGGATGCAATTGAAAATGGCAGAATTATTTTAAAAATAGTTTAGTTTAGTAATTTTGTGTTATTGAGTCGTTCTTTAAAGCACGACTGAATGACATTTTTATCATGGTGTCATTTTTTATTATTTTTTTTTTTTTTTATTGTGGGCAGTTTGGATGGACTGAGTATTAAATTGGTTGATTCCTGTGTTTTTAGACTCATAACAGCCTGTTTGGAAACTAATGGTTCCGTTTTTAAATAGTGAGATTTTATTTTGAAGACCACTACTTCCTACTTCCTTCCTGTGTTGTATTTGCCGGGAAAAAACGAAGCCATTTGACAACGGAATGGATGAGCTCGCGGTAAAACGGTAAATGTTTAAGGTAAAACAGGAAAATAAGGCAACAAAGCAGAAACGGCAACTTGGTGTGTTATGGCCACTACTTGATTATTTGATGATTTGTGTCGGAAAAGTATGTTAACTATGTTGCCCCGTTGTTTGGTGAATTGACGGTTTTTTGCGTGGTATAACGCTGAGTTGTCTGAGAAAGTACTGTGATTACTTGCTATTTATCATAGACAGAAGTGGGAACAGAGATGTGATTGTTTTTCTTTATTTTGTCAGTTCTCACGTTGGTTTATAGAGCTGGTTTGTGGAACAGCAATAAATGTTCCAGTGGAGTCTCTTACCATGTTTCGGAGGGTATGCCACACACACACACACACACACACACACACACACACACACACACACACACACACACACACACACACATCTGAAACTCTGACAGCCAATCAGCAGCGTTCCTCCTCACTGCGCGGACCAATCAGAGAGCTGCGTACCTGCTCAGTGTGAACGGCAGCGGGATGGGACGCGTCCTGCCACCTGCCCGCGTGCTTTTCCCTCGACCTGAAGTCCAAACCTGAGGGATGGGGAGCCGCCGCGGGTCACCCGCCTCGCGCCAAAGCGGACAGCCACAGCTGCACAGAGGAAGCCCAGAATGACTCCGTCACAGTTACGTGGCTCGTAGAAATGTTTGAAAAGTGCCAGATGTTGCTTAAAGAGACGATCGTTGGTGCTGCACTGTCACAGTCTCATGCAGCTTTACCTTTAATAAAGAAAATACTCTCAGCTGTTAAATTAATGGAAATACTTTATTGGTAGTGCAACAAATAAATGTTCATTTTCAATTAGTTTGCCAATTATGTTAGCAAGAAAATTGTGAAATACTCATTTCCCGTAAAGGTTTTAATATTTGGCGTGCGGCACGTGTTGAAGCTTTTGGTGTTTGTGTCGTCGCGCTTCAGGTCGTCCTGGTGCCGCTGGACTGCTGCATCACGGAGGACATCAAGGAGGCGTTCATGGTCCAGGCTCAGGAGCAGCAGATGGAGCTCATGGAGATTCCTCAACACACCGACCTCAAACAGGTGTGTGTGGAAACACTGCGCACACACTAAGTACGATGCAGTTAACACAAAAGAGGAAAACACACCAAAAACACTTCTAGAGGCACAACAAAGTAAAAACCAAACAGCAGCTCAACAACCTTTTCTATCATTTCTCTGGCAGCTCGTTTAACTCTGGGGAAAACAGTTTTTAACATATATATTTCTGGTATTTTGTAAATGATCCTAAATTAAAGTCTTGTTTTGGGTTCCTGGTGTCATGTTCTTTGTTGTTACCATGTTAATGTTCCTCCGTGGGAAGGACGGGGAGCCCTGCCAGGCCAGTGGGGGACGCGGTCAGCATGGGACTGAATCTCAACCACCCAGAGACCCATGCAGGGGTCCCGTTTGTGGGCTTCAGAGCTCACCGCCAGCCTCCACCAGTCAGGTGACAGGAAGCAGCAGGTGAGGCTGGAGAAATCACAAAATTCAAATTGAAGAACAAAACACGAAAGGTGATTTTGATGTTGGAGTGGTGTGTGTGTATGGCCTGATGTTCAGACTTTGTCGTGTGCACAGAAAGCCTTTTTAACAGTATTACTACACGCTTTCATCGACAGTGGCTTTAAGGTTTCCTCTCATTTAGTTCAATTTATCAGGACACCTGTGCAGCAGAGAGAGTGCTGCCAAAGCTAAAGTTAGCCAAAAATCTCACATTCTGTTTGCCTGTCTAACAACATTCACGTGTCTGCACAATACTGAGCCTTTTCTTGGGAACCAGGAGAAAGTTTCCAGCCTTAGCTGTCAGTGCTGCCTGCAGAGGCAGCTCCACTGAGGCACCGCTGAGCAGCAGGCACACAGAGTGTGTTCCATTCTGTTTGTATTAAAGTGCATTAATTCTGTTTGATTTTGACTGCATGAGAAAAGGAGACAGATGTGAAACGTGAGTAGAACATGAACATGAACATTTCTTTAGTGTTTCAGATTTGACTTCTTATTTTATTGTTGTTTATGGAACACATTGTTAGTTAGCTGGAAGCCTGGACACGAGCTCCACGTTAATCCCGCTGAGGCAGTCACGTGGAGGTGGACGCTGGAGCTGCAGGGAGAAACAGGTAATGACTGTATAGACTGTAAAGATGAGACCAGTGAGGTCATCATTCAGGCTCACACACCTCTCCTTCATCTTTGTACATGTGGAAGGAAACCAGAGTACCTGGAGAAAACCCAGCCAGACACGGACAGGCTGGCCTCCTGAGAGGTGCTGAGCTCTGCATTGTGCCTGTCATTAGAAATACAAATGATGAATTCTGAACGAATCGTCACATCCATATACTCATAATTCATATTCATAATTCAAATATATATATGCTTTTTTCAGTTAGCTGAGCTTTGACTCTAGAATCTTTAGGATTTAAACTAGAGGTGAGGATTACCCGGTTTGCCCTGCACTGTAATAAATTTCAGGTTGGTTTAACTTTAACTTTTATAAACTTAGCTTCAAAAGCTGCCTTAAATACATGAGTAAACTCAACTTTAAAAGCTTTATTTCAACTCAGGAAGATCAGTAAAATAAATTGCTTAATTAACGTTGTTGTTTGTTTGAATGTGATATTCTGAGTTGAAATGTCTTACTCTGTGACATTATGCATTAAATCAAACTTACTTATGATTATTTATTTATTCATTCATTCATCTTCTATACCCGCGTACCCCTTTCGGGGTTGTGGGGGCTGGAGCCTATCCCAGCTGGCAATGGGCGAGAGGCGGTGTACACCCTGAACCGGTCGCCAGCCGATTGCAGGGCAACACAGATAGACACACAGACAGACAACCATTCACACTCACACGGACAATTTTAGAGTCACCAATTCACCTAATGAGCATGTTTTTGGTCTGTGGGAGGAAGCCGGAGTGCCCAGAGAGAACCCACGCATGCATGGGAAGAACATGCAAACTTCACACAGAAAGGCCCTGCCCGACCCGGGGATCGAACCAGAGACCTCCTTGCTGTGAGGCACCCGCACTACCTGCTGCCATGCCGCCCACTTATGATTATATGTTGTTTCAACTCACAAAGTTCAGTTATGCTTGAAGGAGCTCGTCTGTTATTAGCCACTGAGATGTCTTACCCCGGTGTGACCTAGTTGACGGGCTTCGCTTCGTTGATTAATGTGACTGTGTGTTGCTTCCTCCAAGAATCTACAGGCATTCATCGTTGCAGCATAACATCATAATTGAAATGACTGTACAACATGCACGTTGTCAGTCACGTTGGCTCATGCAGCCCAGCTTGATCATAACTGCTATTTCCTGGTGGCTCCTCCATCTGCAAGGGTCACCAGTAGATGGCTGAACAGATTACCAGAAAACACCAACCATGTCAGAGCGGCCATAATCGGTCACTGTACAAATGCTTTGTGTGTGTGTGTGTGTGTGTGTGTGTGTGTGTGTGTGTGTGTGTGTGTGTGTGTGTGTGTGTGTGTGTATTTGTGTATTGAGATGGACTGTATCTCCTGATCAAATGCAGTTACAAACTGATAATATACATAAAGACACATGCTGTGTCAGTACGTCTAGCTTCGCTTACTTAAACTGCACATTTTGAGTTTATCTGCAGAAAATCATACCTAGAAGGTCGCAAACACCCAGTGATGGGAATTCCAGCTCTTTTAATAGAACCGCTTCTTATTGGTTGGGCTCTCTTTCGGCTCCCCCCCAAAAATTAATTAGTAATGTACAAAACATAGAAAATCTTTATTATTTATATGTCTTATTATACTCAATGCTCAGTGCTAAGCCGCTAGTACCATCATGTACATGCTAGTACTTTCCAGTTTATTCTAAATGCTTGTTAATACCTTCTAGTCTGTGATAATTATGGTTATCTAATACTGATTCATGTTGAATATTATTTGTGATTGCAGAAACCATACGACTGTTCGAAAGTACAAACTAAAGTTGAACTGAAGCTGAGATCCTGTTCCCATGTCACTCTCTGACTGGAGTCTGTAGATGTAGAGACCAGCCTAAATTCAGAAAGTAGATGCTTCTACCACCCACATATTCTCAATATTGATGTTATTACTCAAAACTTTATTCTCACGCTGTCATATTTTTATCTGGTTTATTCAACGTGCATTTCATCTGATTCTGTGGGATGAATGCACTTCTATGTTGTCTTATATTTCTTTTATTTTTAGGATGCTCTTTGCATCCAAAAATGATTCACCTCTTACAACATCAGGTCCTCTGATGGCCTATGACGTCATGATATTATATGGCGCCGTGACCTTCTATGAACATTCAAAAGAAATGATCCTAAATATACAGGCGGAACATGTGTGGACTTATTGCCACTTATGTGGCGGAAGCAAAATGAATAGTAAATGGAAATGTTGGCTTTTTACTTCTGTTCAGTGTGTGTGTGTGTGTGTGTGTGTGTGTGTGTGTGGCATGAAGAGCAGCAGAGCGGTGATTTCTTGGATCAGCCTGTTGCTCCATCATCAGCAGTGATCACACAAGTTAATTCCATTTCTAAATTATTCTTTTTTATTTACAGATTGATTTGATTTCAATGACCTAACTGATCGTTTTTTTTAATTATTCATAATTAAAAAACTGGCACGGTGGCACAGTGGCAACACTGTCGCCTCACAGCTAGAAGGTCCAGGGTTCGATTCTCGCTGCGGGCACCGGGGGTGTGTCCTCCACCATGCCTTCGGTGCCTGCTGCTTGAGGAAAAAGGCCTTTCTGTGTGGAGTTTGCATGTTCTCCCCGTGTTCACCTGGGGTATCCTCCATAAAATATACCCCCACTAAAAACATGCAAGAAGATCACCACCTGACCAATGGTGACAAAGGAACTGGGTCCCCGGGCGCCGGTTGGATGGCAGCCCACCGCTCCTGGTCTGCCGCGGAGGAAGGACGACCAGGATGGGTTAAAGGCGGAAGTTAAATTTCACCAGTGCATGGGCGTGTGTGGGCATGATATGTATCTGTGTGACGAATAAAGGGGATTGTCCCTCTGATTCTTCTTCTCATCAACTTTGTTGTTTTTGTTGTTTCCAGGGTCAAGAAAGAGCATTTAAGATCAGTCAGTGTATTTTTGAAACTGAATTAAATGGATGATGAAGATTGATGATGATTCTGATTCCCTCTCATTTTTCTTATTCTTTTCTTTTTTCATCCTCAGCTGAACTTTTGTGTCAAATTTCATATTTAAGTGTCCCTTTTGAAAACGCTGTTATTGTTTTTTTTGTTTTTTGTTTTTTTTTTTTTCGAAAAGATTGTTTGAGCTTTGACTCTAGAATCTGTCTTTAGGACTGAAACTAGAGTTGAAAATTTCTCAGCTCGTCCTGGTTAGATGGCGTGAGGTACTGCGTGTGTTCAAAGTTGCAGCAGGGCTCCATCAGGTGGTCGGTGCAGTCCGACAGGGTTTTACTCCTGTTGGCTGTCAAGTTCTGGACAGACACAGGATGTCACTGTCCTTACAACAGGCCCACCAAATGTCAGTAGACGGTCAGCCAGGTGATGCAACAGACTAATGGACTTGACTTCAGGAGCAGGAGTCTCTGCAGGAGTCTCCACACTCTGCTCCTCACTCTGCAGGAGGCTCTCCTCTGTCTGCTCCTCGCTCTCTTGCTCCTCACTCTGCAGGAGGCTCTCCTCTGTCTGCTCCTTGCTCTCCGGGGAGCTCTGCAGGGGGCTGTACCGCGCCTCCTCCAGAGGGCCCTTGTTGTTCTCTGGCTGGGGTTCTGCAGCGGGAGTCTCCATGACGCACTCCTCTCTCTGCTCCTCAGCTGAGTGCAGTTGTCCTGTGGTTTCAGCTGAGGTCCTAGGTTTCTCTGTCTCTGTGTTCATTTTCTCCAAGTCCTGTTCCAGCTGCCTTATCTGATTGCTGACCAATTCGATCACGTTGGTTAAGGCGGTGGAAAGCTCGTCCTTTGATTGCTGCTGCAAAGCAAGTTCTTGCTGGGGTTCTGCAGCGGGAGTCTCCATGACGCACTCCTCTCTCTGCTCCTCAGCTGAGTGCAGTTGTCCTGTGGTTTCAGTCGAAGTCCTAAGTTTCTCTGTCTCTGTGTCCATTTTCTCCAAGTACTGTTCCAGCTGCCTTATCTGAATGCTGACCAATTCGATCAGGTAGGTTAAGGCGGTGAAAAGCTCGTCCTTTGCTCGCTGCTGTGAGCTCTGCTCTGGGGCTCCACAGAGGAGGCACTGGGGATTGTTTAAATTATCGTCTGTCATTGGTACTTTGTTAGTAGTCCTATCAACCTCAAAAACTATTCGTAAAAATTGTGAAAATGTAGTTAGTGTTTGATGTGAAAATTATTCACCTCATGAGGCTATATATACGCTACGTGTGCCTTTGATGCGCATCAATGGCAATGGGATGAAAGCAGTCGTGGATCATCAAAGGCAGCGCCTTTCTGAAGTGTTGTCACCTTCTATGAACGTTCAAAAGAAAACAATCCAAAATAATTTAGGATTGTTTTCTTTTGAACGTTCATAAAAGGTCATGACGGTTATTACATTCAAAAGAAAACGTTCCTAAATTACTTTTATTTAGGATCGTTAGGATCTTTGTTTGAAGGTATCAACAAGCATTTACAATAAACTGAAAAGTACTAGCATGTACATGATGGTATTAGCAACTTAACACTAGCATGCTAATGTTAGCAAAAGAAAACAATCCTAAATAGTTTAGGATTGTTTTCTTTTGGGTGTAATCAGCCAGACCTTCTGTGAACATTCAAAATAAACAATTGTAAATTATTTAAGATTATTTCTTTCATGTCTGTGCTATTCTGCTAGCGCCTTCGTGCTGGTATTAGCGACTTAGCACATTAGTGCTAAGTCGCTAATACCATCATGTACATGCTAGTACTTTTCAGTTTATTCTAAATGCTTGTTGATACCTTCTAGTCTGTGATAATTATGGTTATCTAATACTGATTCATGTTGAACATTATTTGTGATTGCAGAAAGCATAGGACTGTTCGAAAGTACAAACTAAAGTTGAACTGAAGCTGAGACCCTGTTCCCATGTCACTCTCTGACCACCGGCTTATTTGGTGTGTTATTGAACGTGTTATTAATGATGGCTCGTGATTCAGGTGCTGTAGATTATGGCAAGCCGTTCCTGCCAGAAATACGCCACATTCAGTCACGTTTCAACTTCACTACGGCGTAAAAAACGCCGTTTTTTCAGATTTTACGCCGTAATGCGCAAAAAGAACGCCGCTTTTTACGCCGTAATGAAGTCCTCCAAGAACGCGCGTAAAAAACGCCGTTTTGCGCATCAAAACGCGCGTAAAATACGCGCGTTTGTGCGCACCACTATGGCAAGCCGTTCCTGCCAGAAATACGCCACATCTGACTGAATGTGGCGTATTTCTGGCAGGAACGGCTTGCCATAGAGAGCGTGCCAAACGCACGACCGAACACTGTGGGTGGAAGCGTTAGAGGCTGTGACAATCAGGGTCACATCGACTGCTTTCATCCCGTATAAACACAGGACTGTCCACCGGACCGACAGAGTGGAAATCCTCACAGTTTGAGCTTTCCTCTGAGAAAACGTGCTGTTCTCTGTTATGTGATACAGTAACCATCCGCAGTCAATTCCTCCGCCGTGCCGGACAACAAAGGAAAGGAAAATTCATATTTTTTTTTTTCTTGGACGTTATTTTTCCTTAAATGTCCTTACATGGCTTTTTAATTATTTAATTCCGTTAGGTAGGTGTGTGTGTGTGTGTGTGTCAGGCGTCTCAGAGAGGATGATGAGTCAGAGAAGGAGGATGAAGGAGACATCGCATTTTCATCATGATTTATTCAGTTAATCATGCAGCAGTAATACAAAAGTCTTTTTAACAACACAAACGACTGAAGCGTTAAAGTTGCTGTGTCTAATATATGAGAGAACCTCTGAAGGTAAGTGAAGCCTTTTCACCAGCACACCTGTGGGCATATCCGTAATGAAGAGGCTACCGCCCTCTGGTGGTATTCTCCGGAAGCTGCAACAACATTGATCTTATCATTTGATTCAAGTTTGTTCACATAATTTACCAAAAGCTCTCCTCCAGCCTCTTCAATCTAAAGAGGGTGGAAATATAAACATTATTCAACAGAAAATACCTTTGTTTTACCAAAACAATACATGATCTCACACATGCGCGTGCATTTTAAATATAAATTCCTCAACATTTCCATGACTCCACATTGAATTTCAGGACTGAGCATAACGCTGTTGTTGTTTTACTGACAGATAATATAATTGTTTGACCCATTCAAAACGTCCCAGTCAACTTAATGTCCATGCGGAACCATTACTGATGGAATCAAATCACATCTGTAGGAATTCAAATGAAATCTGAGACTAACTTTTCTTTGTTCTTTCAGGAAGCTTGTTGACCAAACTATTTCAAATACACCAATGATCACAGACTGTTTCCAGGAAGACGTTTTGTGCTATTGATGGGATGCAATTGAAAATGGCAGAATTATTTTAAAAATAGTTTAGTTCAGTAATTTTGTGTTATTGAGTCGTTCTTTAAAGCACGACTGAATGACATTTTTATCATGGTGTCATGTTTGAGCAACCTGAGAGGGTGACTGCAGTGTGTTTGACATTTTTCAGCAAATCAATAAATAAATTAGGTAAATATTTCCCCGGACATTTTTATTTTATTTTATTTTTTTTATTGTGGGCAGTTTGGATGGACTTAAACCGGTTGATTGCTCTGTTTTTAGACTCATAACAGCTTATCGTGTGAATTTCTGCCTTAATGTCTTGTGAAACTAATAAAACTGTAATTTAACCTCAATGTAAACTCAGCAGGAAATCTCCCTGCAAGTTGCTCTTTAGATCTGAGTACATTTAACCCGATAAAATGAAGCATAAGAAGAGTCTCTACCTGCTTAATGTTATCCCTGACAGCGTGAAGAAGTCTCACTCACACAAATCAATTAAAATGCGGAACATTTTTGATTGGCTGGTCCACATTTTCGTGGCCTTACGCCCATGGTCTCGGGATCAGGTCCTGGTTCTGACCCTGTCCTGAAATCCTTTGAATGGCTCTGAAACTCTGATCTCAGAGCTGTTGTTAAATTCTGACACAACAGCCAATCGGCAGCGTTCCTCCTCACTGCGCGGACCAATCAGAGAGCTGTGTACCTGCTCAGTGTGACCGGCAGCGGGAC
Source organism: Chaetodon auriga (assembly GCF_051107435.1). Lineage (NCBI taxonomy): Eukaryota > Metazoa > Chordata > Actinopteri > Chaetodontiformes > Chaetodontidae > Chaetodon > Chaetodon auriga. The sequence goes on along the minus strand of NC_135095.1, from coordinate 17,938,568 downwards.
GGGGCTGCTTTCACCTCGACCTGAAGTCCAAACCTGACGGATGGGGAGCCGCCGCGGATCACCCGCCTCGCGCCAAAGCGGAGGTTGACGCCTCAAACTTGTTGGTAACTCCTCCGCCGGTACCGGCATGGCTCGGACCGGCTCCGGTTCCCTTCTCAGCCGCCGAGACATCAAGTTGGACTCCTTCCTGAAGCGGAACACGGAGCGGACGGTGTATGAGCGGATCCGCGCGTGCGAGCCTTGTGTGGTGATATCGGAGACCATCAATAAGGTGTACATGCACGTGGTGCTGAGCGACGACCGCGTGTACCTGACCGAGTACCCGCCGCGCACGCTCACCGCAGCCTTCAGCTTCAGGCGCGTGCGGGACATCGAGCTGGTGAGTTTACCGGAGACGTTAAAGCGGTTAATCGATCGACTGATCAGTGTCAGTTGATCTGCCTGAATGTGTTCTTGATTAACACATGTTCATGGTCCACTGAGCCGATGTTTGGCTGACGTCAGCCAAAGTAATTACCAGCAACTTCACTGGTCATTGATCCTCCTTTGAAGACGTCCTCCAGGTCCAGCTGCTCCTCGCTGCGGATATCCTGTTTCTCTTTGTCTTATTCTTTCGTAAACATTGCATTGATGCCACCCTGGAATCTGCTCCAGGCAATTTTTACTATTTTATGACATTTTATTGACTAAACGATTGATGAAGAGAGTAACGATCAGTTGGATTGATTGCTGTTTGGTCCTGCCTGAGTAACAGTCCCCTGCTGTTCTGATCCCCTGTTAAACTCATCGGTCACTTTGACTTACAGGAGTCACTTCACACCTTTTCTGGCTCAGTAGCATCAGATGATTAGATTTTCCATCTAGGACTGAATTAACCTGTTAATTGACCCTTTTCTGTGCACGGTTTATCCATGTTAGAGTACCTGACTCCATATTTTCCCCATTTGATTCAGCACATTATATGGTGGATATTTTACATAAAACTGAAATAATGAGGATATTAAGATTGGATTTTGACACAGGGAGCCTCTCCATGGTCGGGCCTGATGCTGATATTGTGCTTTACTTCACAGACAGTCATAAAGGCGGCGTCCTCTGCTTTATTCTCACATTTTTTAAAGATAATTAAAGTTCCATTTGCACCACAGAGCAGTGATTATCTTAATGATTATCTTCAGTGATGATCAATCGCTTTACTTCTTTGATGAACCACACTGAATGTCAGGGCTGCATAAACGGTTCTTTCCATTATCGATTAATCTGTAGGTTATTTTTTATGACTTATTTAGTCCAAAAAATGTAAGAAAATGGTTGAAAATGCCCATCATGAGTTCCAGAGTGACGTCTGTAAATAAGCTTTTTTATCGGACAGCATCAACAATATAAAACAGAAAATCAACTAACAGATTTCTTGCAATTTTCTGCAGATCAGCTAATGGATTAATTCAAATCAGTTTCATCTGTACTTACAATCACTGATTGTTCTGACTCTACTTTTCTTTCAGTAATTTTGTATTTTGCCTGTTAAAGACCTAAAGTGACATGAAGTCTAAATATCTGGCAGTTGCTCAGTTGATGTGACTTTAAGACATGAGACACGATGCTTACGACTAATACATACTAAACGGGAGACCATTTTCCTCAGATTATACCTGTAACTGAATGAGTCGGTCTCGACTCGCGGGGATTTAAAATAGATTCAAACTCAATGATGTAACCCTACATAACATGCGGTATCCAAAAAGAAAGCTGTGCGTCGCAGCAGAAGCCTTTAATTACCTTCTATCATCTTGTTATGTCACGTAGATGCGAGGTCAAAGGTTAACTTCTTCCTCACAGAGTTAATCCCGTCTGCATTAACTCGTCAGATTATGCCCTGTGTTGAACTGTGTTGCCCTCGCTGCTTCAGCAGGTGTTGAGTTTTTATACTGACACAAGGAGTCAGTGGAAGCGGTCAGAAAATAAAAAAGATAAAGACAGTAAAAGGTCAATTTAGAAATGAATCAAGAGAAAATAGAGAAATATATGAAAATCTAATAAAAAAGCATGAAAAAATATCTGAATAAATGGTAAGATGATAAAACTCTAATTAGATAAGGGAGGAAGTAGATAAATATACATAGAAATACAGAAAAGTAGACTCATAACGAGAAAATGTAAATAAATGTAAAATACACCTAAAGAAAAGGACTTAATGAGACAAAAACTACAGAAAATACAGAGATAATCTAAAAAATAATGTAATTGGTTATTTATTCAATAATGAATTATTTTCAGCAAAATTTTATTTATTTATTTATTTATTTATTTATTTATTGTAGATCCTACATTTGTGTGTTCAGTGTACGTTGATGCCAGTCTGTCACACATCAGTCACAGCTCCTTAAAATCCATAAAACTTACATGAAAACCATTAAACCAAGGAAACATTTTCAACACGGATCAGAGTTTTCATCTTCTTCTCTGTTTCAGGTCAACGATCTCCCAGATTTCCTCCGGGGGAAGGACAGGGAGCTCTGCCAGCACATTCGGATCACCTATGTCACCGAAAAGCCTGCCAGGAGGGGGCGTGATTGGCTGAGGAGAGACCGCGGGGCGGGACTTCCTCCTGCAGTCCAGCCCACTCGCAGAAGCAGCCACCGCCCAGTCATGGCACACACCTCACAGGGTAAAGACAGAACAAGAAACGACGACGAGGAACGGCTTGTCGGCCGTCAAGTTCAAGCACCGACAGCAGTCGAAGTGTTGCATTAAAAGGAGTTTGTGTCATTTGAGGTTTAACCCTGAGAGTCCACCGGGCGCGTGTTCAGTCGAGTTATCACGTGCTGTTTGTTTACGTGTCAGCGTCTCATCTTTTCTGGAGTCTTGTTTGGCTGCTGCTGATAGAAGCAGCTGCAGTGTGAAGCTCACGTGTCCCTAAATGTCCTGATTTATTCCCCCCGAGACCTCGGACAGTAACTTTAACCAGCCTGTGTCTTTTTTTCCCAACAGGATATCCTGCACAGAGGTGAGCATTACACACACACACACACACACACACACACACACACACAGACACACACACACACACACAGTCTGGCATTGGTTGCTTGTACTTCTTAACTGTCTTAAACCAAAAACCTCCTGCAGGCGTGACTTTACGTGTCTGATTTTGCGTTTTCTGCCCTGCGGTGTGTCCAAAGCGTGCTGTGGACATTCTGTCTGGGAGTCAGGGAGACAGACAAACTCTCTGAGCTGTAAAGCCTTTACAGCTGTTGTTGTCTGCAGAGCTGCAAGAGAGAGAAGGTGGAGTGTTCAACTTCAGGAGCTTTACGTGCACATAGCTGCATTTTATGTGTTTCAGTCCTCACTGAGAGTCCAAATATTGGACAGAAAGGTCAATCTCATGTCCCACTTTCAGTTTGGAAACAGCTGAATGATGCATGAAGTGAAAGCTGCCTCACTCTGTAATGATCCTCCGCTCGCTCATGACTTATTGAATACAGAGACGCTCGGTTCACCTCAGGTTACCTGCTGCTCTTTGTCACTGAGGAGGTTTAAAGAAGGTTTCACGTTTGAGATCCAGACGTATTTTTGTCCTGACACATTTAAGGCCGCGGTTAATGACTATTTTCATTACGGATTAATCCGCAGATTATTACTCCCAGAGCAAAAACCCTCATATTCTCTGGCTCCAGCCTCTCAAATGTGAGGATGTTTCAACATTTGTCGCAATCAGTTAAATATCTTTAGATTCTGGACTGTTGTTGAGACAAAAACAGCAAATTTAAGGCATCACTGCAGCTCTGAGGAAGTGTGAATGGCATTTTTTCACACTGTTTTAAAACGATTAATCGATAATGAAAATCGTCGTTATGTATTTGCAGCCCTACAGTCAGACGTGACGTGAGGAGGACGCACAGACTGGACACAGACGGACAGAAAGCAGCCGTGCAGAGGGAGGGACTGCGCTCTGACTGATAGGCTGAAGGTCGCGTGTGCGTCGCTCTGTCGTTCCTGTCGTCCTGCTCTTCATTCGGTCGCGTCTGGTGGGATTATTTTCCCCTGCGCGTCGGTCAGGAGGCAGTTTGTTGACTGAAGAGACGACAGGAAGAGGAGGACAGGTTTACTGTCGCTGAGTCGTTGCCTGGTTACAACACATGCCACGCCGCCACGCTGCTGTAAAACTGATGAGTGTGATGCAAACGCTGTCTCATGCTCATCTGTCCTGATGCTCAAGGGTAGTTCACCCCTGGGAGGCCATTACACACACACACACACACACACACACACACACACACGCACACACACGCACACACAGTCAAAGATGGATCTTCAGGGACATGAAAGCAGTTTGCAGTCATTGAATCGTTCCGTTGAAATGACTGAGCTGGTTCACTGTCAGCAACGTGATGTTCAACACTCATCTTGTTCATCAGGAACCACAGTGGGGGGGGGGCAGAGGAGCTCCACCTGTCAGAGCCCCCACGTTCTGCCTCCTGTCCAAACACAGAGACTCTGGGCCTCCTGAGGATCCCACACCCTCCCACCCGGCCTCCCTCCACACCGCCCTCCCTCTACTCCACCACCAGCTCCCCCACCTCTCCTCTGTCACCCTCGAATCAAAGACTGAACACCCCTGAGCCCGGCCAGGTACGGAGGGATGGATGGGTGGATGGATGGATGGGTGGATGGATGGGTATCTTTTAGCATGTAGCTTCAAGGCAGCCATCTCAGAGTAGTTAATCCGACAGTGTGAATATTATCATTTTATCATCATGAGACAGACTGGAAACGACTTCCCTACCTCTCAGACAGCTTTATTTTCAACACATGCTTCAGATCATGATCTACTGAGGCGTTAAAAGATGGCGCAGAGGATGACGGCCCTTTGTGTGTGGACGTGATGTTTTTTGTTCAGGTGCCGAAGACGATCGGTTCAGTTCTGTCTCGCCTGTTGAGAAGAGACTGTGTGGACAGCAGAGAGGAGAGGGAGGCTGAGCTGCATCTTTACGCCGTTTCACACACCTCCAGAATTTACCTCCACCTGCAGAGCTCATGGAACAGTTTCATTATTGTGAGTGATGACGGTGAGACACACGAAAAGGCCATAACCAACGGCGCGTTTGCCTGCCTCTCCACACTTTCTGACTTCCTGTCTGTGGCACTCAGCTGCAAGCTCATTGGTTCTCTGTGAAGATGTGAATGAAAAAATGTATCTTACTTGTTTCATACACCAATTTAGCATTTCACTCCTGTGTATGTGTGTCCAGAGGTCCACTCTGTGGTTAGACCCGCTCCACAGAGGCCGGTGCAGAGCTTCTTCTGACTCCCCTCCTGGAAAGAGACTTCCTGCCATCAGGTAACTGAGCTCTGGTGTAACACAGTTCAGGACGGAGGGAGACTCATTGATGATGACCTGCTGCGTGTGTGTGTGTGTGTGTGTGTGTGTGTGCGTGTGCAGCTGGGAGCGGACGGCTCACCTGTTCGCTCAGCTGAGCTCGGAGCTCCTGCAGGAGGGCATCAGTGTGGAGAGTCTGTACCTGCTGCTGCAGGAGCTGAGGACTGCCGCTCACCGTAATGTGGCGCTGCGCAGACTCTTCTGGAGGGTGAGGCGTTCAAAGACCAGTTTGTGCTGCTGTATTTGTGAGGACCAGCCAATGTCTGGGGGCTTTGTTATATCTGAGTAACGGATATCCGGGCCAAGACTTCCTTTTTCATGTCATTGTTTATATCAAACTGGACAACGCAACATCTCTTTAAACAGATGTCTGTGTGTGAAGGCAGATAAATTAAACTGGTAAAAAGCGAAATCATCGTCGATAGCTCCTAGTGTTTAATCAGAATGCAGCAGAATCTATTCTAATAATTCATCAATTTGAGTCATTTTTGAAGGAAATTCTCTGGTTCCTGCTTCTCAAATGTGATTGTCCACTGAATATCTTCAGGTTTTGGACTGTTGGTCAGAGAAGAAAAGACATTTCAATGATTAATTGATAAATATTAACAGATTAATCAATAGGAAAAATGATCATTAGTTGCAGCCCTGCACTTCTGCAAGTTTGGGATTTTCCTCCTTGTGATGCATTCAGGTGTCGGCTGCATTTTAATGTTGTGGCTGCTTGAGGTGGAGCGAAGTTTAACTACTTTAACTGCAGTCGGGTACTTTAATTTACAGTAATGCGTCAAGTTTTAGAGGCTCTTCATGTTTTGTATGTAAAATCTTTATCGGTGACGTAACTGTAAATACTGTATATACTGCAAAAATACTATAGTTGTCCCTGAGATGCAGTACAGGTAGACAGTTCAGTACAAGTGCAGTAAGTTTAACCTCACAGAGACACATTCAGACCAAAGCTGGGACAGACCTGAATCTGGTTTCTCTGCTCTGCGTGTTTCAGTCCAGCGAGGTTTGTGTCTTCCTGGTTCAGACTCTGGAGGAATCTCTCCACGGCTGTCAGAGCCTCAGCGGCGTCCACACAGCAGATCAGCTACTGTAAGCTCCACAGTGTGTGTGTGTGTGTGTGTGTGTGTGTGTGTGTGTGTGTGCCTGTGCGCGTGCAGCTGATTACGCTGGTTGTAAGCTGATTGCTGTTTTTACACAACATGCTTACGGCTGTTTAGAAGGAAGACTTTGGTTGTGTGTGCTTTCTTTTAGCCAGTTAGCTTCAATCATATCTGCAGGCAGTGTGCTGCACGGCCCATATTATGGGCTGGCTGGAGGATACCGGGATCTGAAACACTGCAGCATGCTTCCAAAATGTCCTTCAATGATGAAAAAGTTTGCGTGATTTGTGGGAAAATGTCTCGTTTGTTGCTTTGTTCAGTAAAAGTAAACCCGAGTGCATCAGAGGGGCTGTGAATCAGAGTTTGATGAGTTTGTTCTGGAAGGCTCTGACTGTAACAGCGGCTCCATCCTTCTGTTCAGACTGAGCACCATCATCGTCCAGACGCTCGCCGTCATGTTCAGGGAGACCGAGGTGGAACCAGCCAGACTGGACCTGCTGTCTGCCAAAAAGTAAACCTCCCGCCTGTCCTCTGTCTGTCTGAAGACTTCATCCTTTAAAAGCTCGTTTCTGCCCTTTTAAAGGTGATTTTCTGTACTTGTCTCCCTGCAGAGGTGCCCTGGCCTCCAGAATGCTGCTCGCCTTGATATGTGACCCAGAGCCTCAGACACAAAACCAAGGATCCCAGATTGACCGCGAGGTGAGCTGCTGCCTTCTCACAGTTACATTATCATCTTTAAACGTGTTTTTAAGGTGACACTCGTCCCTCTCTGTCTCTGCGGTCAGGCCTTACTGGCTGAGTATCTGGACGCTGCCTGCTCTCTGCTCTTCGAGCTGCTGCTTTTAGGCCACAATGTGAGTTATGACAAAAACAAACGCAAACTTAGAGATGATTTCCTAATAAATGTGTTCATAATAACGGTGAATTTGGGGCTGAACCTGAGCAGGGTGTGAATATACAAACTGTAGATAATGGTTGATGTCTACATTCAGGGGAGATTTCATGAACTTGTCAGTTTAGATATTTTGGGTTATTTTGCTTAATAGTGTCTCTTTTTTAGACTTGTGCAAAGAAAACATGCAAAATGCACATTTAGGTGTTTATTTTAGTTTTCTGTTCTGCAAATGCATGAAAATTAGTGTGTTAGTTGCGTTAGTGCGAGACTTTGTAAAACTCTTGTCGGTAAAGGCTCGTTTGCAGTTGTTTGTAGTATTAGTCTGCAGAGTTTGCAGGTGTGTGAACATTTGGATTCAGCCTGTGACATCACACTTTGTTGAACGTTTTCTGTGTTTCAGGCCAGCAGGTGTTCCCCTGCTGACAACTTCCTGTCTGTTGGCTGGATCCTCCGAGTCCTGCAGCCTCATCCTCACCTGGTAAACTTCCTCACTGTCACCTGTTCAGTCGAGATCTCCTCGAGGATCAGTGACAGGTCCGATCCAGCCATTGGCTGACATAATCCTGGTCGAATGCCAATCCTTTCTTTATTGCGCTCTGCTGTTTTGTCCACCTCATCCTGCCAGTGAGTGCAGCTCAGCGAGCAGCGCTTTAACGTACTGCGCTGCAGGGAAAGCACTTTAAAGCCTCCAGTGTCTAAAAACTCATAAGACTCATGTGTTGAGTTTAAACAGCACTTTGCTCTCCTCGTCTCTCTGCAGACGTCCTTCGTTGGTTACCAGGCCCAGCAGGTGGTGCTGGTTTTGTCAGACCTGCAGGAGCCCTTCCTGAGTCCCCTTCAGTCTGTTCTGCTGTTCCAGCGCTGTCGCCTCCTGCTGGCCTGCCTGCAGTACAGCACCCAGCTGGCACAGCACCTCCGAGCCCACTTCAGGGAGGAGTTCAGGTTTGTGCTGCTGCAAGACTCAGGACGGTGACGACAGACTTGTTAAGTATTTGAAGGATCGTTGTGTGTTCCCTTCAGGTACTTTGTGAAGCTGTCGTGTGCTGAGGAGAAGCTGCCGCCTCACTACCCGATCAGCCAGCCCACCGTACGACTGGTGGAGCAGATCCTGACCCTGCACAGATGATCGCACATGTGCACTTATACCTGGAAAAAGGACTGAGTCGGCGTGTGCCTTTGGTGAGGTCTGAGTGCTGTAGTGCTTTGAGCTGCATACTTCATGAGCGTTAGCTTGCCAGGTTATTGTAATAAAGGAGGGAACTGTGCGTGTGAATAAAACCAGCTCTCGTCTGAATCAACCGGTGCTGTTTTGTTTGTGTTGGTGCTGTTTAGCCCCAGAGAGGAGACACCGGATCAAAGAACAGCCTCACTCATAGCTGTGTGAGGCTACATGCTAACATCAGCATACCAACATGTTCACAACAATGCTAACATGCTGATGTTAAACAGGTGTGGCGTTTACCATGTTCACCAGCTAACTTTAGCATATTAGCACACTAACTAGCAGTAAACACAGAGTACAGCTAAGGCAGATGGATTGGCATTGGTTTTGCTGGTATTTTGGACAAATTACGCTTCTGGCCCGATGTCACGAGTTATCAGAAATCACCCTGAGGGGAAGATGAATGTCTGCACAAAAATTCAGGACAATCCATCAAATGGTTGCTGAGATATTTCAGTTTGGATCAAAGTGGTGGACCACCATTTTCATCCTGGAGCTGCTAGCATGATTAGCACTGGAGAGAGCTCAGTTAATGTTCTGATTCCTGTAGATTTATTCAAGTTCAAACAGTAACTGTTTGAGTTGCCAGATGTTGAGTTTACTGAATATTTAACAAAGGTACAGTATAGCACAAGTATGGCCGGTATTAATACTGCGTGTCTACTTTGTGTAATGTTAAGATGCTCCACAGTGACTCCAACTTAAAATGGGCTTTTTAAGTGTACGTGTACTCGAGGTGGTTAGTCTGTTAGTCGCTTTGATCCAGTTTGAAGGCGTTCGCTTTAAATTACATGGTTGTTTTGACATTTGACTCCTATAAATGAAGTTTTTCCTTATCTGGATTTAAGGAGGTCTAAGCAGAGCAAGTACTGAACCCCCACCAGTCTGGATGGTCAACACGGTTGTTGGTAAAGAAAAGTGGGTCAAAGATGAGCTTTTCATTTCCATTTTATTTAAGTTAAAGTCTAATTTCATAAATGCTTTTGCTTGTAAGGTGAAAAACTGCATTAAGGAAGAGTATAATGCATATTAGGAAGATCATCAGGCTGGAAAACAGTCAAACTTTGTTCCCTCCATCATTTGATCAGAGTCTCAGGAATCTTTTGTCAAGTTAAAGTTACCACATCCTCTCTTTGCACGCTGGCAACAGAACAATGCAGCCGATCAGGCACAAAACGGCTTCCACAACACTTTCTCTCCTTCAGGAACACCTGTCAGCTTTACCTGAGCTCTGAATCAATGCCCACATCTCAAATGTGGTAAGCGACTCAGATAAGCGATAGCGTTAGCGAGGTTAGCAAACAAAACTACGGCTATATTCATTCTTAAACTGTAACAGTGTATTAATTCAGTGATGGCAAACAAGTTAGCTGCCTTTAGCTTGCAAAGTAGTTAGCCTGCAAATGTTAGCTGTCAATCATCTGGACTGTTTCAATGGTTAGTAAAGCTGCATATAATTTGACATTTCTTCCACACTATTTATGATCATTTTGGTTCCTACAACAAAAACAATATTTCTACAAAAGCCCCTGTTTCAGAAAACAAACGAAGCCAAACTTCTGAATGTTAAATTCTGCTAATACAAAGAACTTTTCCTAACTTTTGATTAAAATTACAAAAATAAACCCAGATTACAATGCTAGCTTTCTCTCGTTCATAATTTGTGCACTTCAGTTCATCACAGCAGAGACTCCTGGTCAATACAATGAGGACCCAATACCAGATAACACACCATCATCAGACAACAATCTGTCCTCCAGCAGTGACTCATGGGATATGTCTGTGCAGGTAATCATTCACATCTTGGCTTTGGGAGTCAGGCTGGAGTACAGGTGATGCTGTAGAAACGCTAAGATCTTCCTCCAGGAGTCTTCCTGAGCGTCTGAGTGGGGTTTGGTTTGTCCTCCCCACAGCAGTATTACTGAAACACACAATCGTATATACATCAGAGACGATTCGGAAACAGTTAATCTTCTTTACAGTCACCTTCAAGAAACCGACTTTACTCCTTTAAGTCTCCATTAAATCCTCATGTTGCATTCTGAGCCGCATGCTGACAAAACTGCAATTTAATGCAATTGAAGAATAATGTGTTTTCACTTCCATTCAATCATTCCTGATTACGGTGCACGAGACTGAGAAGTTTTGACAAGTGAGTAAATCCTGATGGGTTTTAGCAGCTAATGTTGCTCCACACGGCTCTTTCTCATCCATCCTGTGCCACAGCCGCTCTGTGAGGCTCTCTGGTAGGACGTGAGGGAAAACATGACAAAACCCTGAACCGACGAGAACGAAGCCCGTGTGACCCCGAATGAGCAGAACTCACCTTTCTCTTTTGTGGCCCAACCTGTGAAATTTGTGGCCCTGAAGTGAGGCGAGAACGGCGGCTCAATCAGATGTCCAGTGTCAGGGTACTCCAGTCGGGTCAGCAGGTGGCCCTTCCCCGCTGCATTCATCCTGTCGGCCATCTGGGGTCAAAGGTCAAATCAAAACAGCACAAACTGAATTTAGGCCTACGGTGACGGGTGGACACCAAATTTCTTTGCACATGGGTAGCAGAGTTTTTAGATTTGACATGAGGCTTTACATTTGTGATGTAATGTGGGCAACGAATTACAATTTAATTCACTGAAAATCAATCAGTAACAATGTTACAGTGCGATTATCTGATTTAAGACCTTCACTTCAGGTAGGTGTGTGTCTGTGTGTGTGTGACCAGGTATTTATCACGTTGTGGGGACAAAAATCTGTTTACACAGTCACATTGTGGGGACTCACCTGCCGTATGGGGAAAAAATGCAGGTCCCCTCAATGTAAATCATTAAATTTTAGGGTAAAGACTGAGGATAGGGTTATGGGTTAGGTAGGGTTAGGTTAGGTATAGGGTTACGAATAGGCAAATAGTGGTTAGGTTTGGGTAAGGCTCCAGGAAATGAATGTAAGTCTATGCACTGTCCCCACAAGTGATAAAAACACAACGTGTGTGTGTGTGTGTGTGTGTGTGTGTGTGTGTGTGTGTGTGTGTGTGTACACACGTCTTCAGAACTCTCCACAGTGGGCCAGTTCTGATCATCAACGCCGTTGACCAACAACATGGGACAGTTTATTTTCCCCACCTCACAGAGAACAAACCAGAAGACACGACTTTAGTTTGTGTTTGTTAGAGTGAAACAATACGAGTGTTTTCATTTTATCTTTAAGTCCTGATTTGAATCACACAAACAGAAGGAACAACATGTTTGATTCACGCAGGTGCAGCAATGTTAAGTCGAAAAGCGCCAGGAGAAGTGGAATATAGATCGAAAGGTGTCGTGTTTAATTCGTCCCTCTCAGCCAGTCACATCACTGGGTTCGTAGCAAACCAGCACACAGTCTCATCCTTGTGTGTCATCAGTGCAGCTTGTGCTTACATCCAATTTGTTTGAGGGAGTGTGAAAAATTGCTCGACCCATATCTCGCCATATTTGATGGTTGTTCTCATCCACACGGACCTTGTTGAAATTCCTGCCAACACAAGTAACCACGCACATCAGTCACACCGTGAAACTCTGAGTAATGTATTAATGTTACTGACAGAGGAGAATACCTACTTGAGTAGCTCTTGATTCATTCCTTTGAAGCTCTTTCCAGGTGGATAAATGTGGTTCCCATTAACGCAAACGCAACAGAAAGGCTGAAACGCAACACAGTGACACACCCTCAATACAGGTCGCCATTTGGTTCTCCACTATGTGCTATCAGGGCTCAAATTTTCTGCAGGTTTTCAATCCATTTTCACTGATTAGTTAAGGAGAGGAGATGCACATGTTGACTGCTAGAGAAAAAGCAACCCTGAGATGTTGTGCATGTGTTACTTGCCTTTACAGTGGCGCTCTCAGCTGCGAAAAATATGGCCAAAATCGAGCCAAAGGAAAGGCCAAAAATTCCGACTCTGTCTGGGATCACTTGAGGGTGGCCCTTGAGAATGGCAAAGGCCTTCTGTGCAGAAGTAGATAACAGGAAATTAAGAAACAGAAACAAGGGAAAAAAAATGTTTTTCAATCTACAAGTTGTAAAAATCCAAATATCCGTCTTTGTAGGGTTGTCATTGTACCAGCTACTTGAAAATCCGTCTTCCTGCACTTTTCAGAGGCCTTTCTCAAGACAGAGTACATCAAGTTTGGACTCACATATTTGGGAGTTGAAGGCAAACGTTGACCAGCTGGTCAGTAACACAAACCTCAACACTGCTGAAGGGTGGATCCTCATAATCAGTGGATAAATAGTCCAACGCCAAAGAAGTGAAACCGTGAGACGCCATCAAGGACGAACGATACTCCACCAGCCCTCCGCTGCCTCCCCACAAATCCAGCAGCCCAGGGAAGGGTCCTGGACCTGAAGATACTAATCATTGATCACACCAAAACCAAACATCCCAGTCTCTTTGAAAAAGAGCTAATACATTTTTCAGTTGACGCAGGTGTACCTGGAGGTATAAAGAGGGTCCCTTGCACCCCTCTCTCTTTGATACTGATCCTCTGGACTCCTGGAGCCATGTACCATCTCTCTATGAGTGCCGAGGCCAGAGGGGGCCGCTGCCTGAAGCCCTCAGCGATGTGTCCGCTGTGCACTGAGATGTTGACCAGCATGGGGCTGCAGACGTCCTTCTTCCTCAGCCTGGCAGGTAAAGAAAAGGGCAAAACATCCAGCGCTCAGTGATGACAAACTGCTGAGGTTTAATGATTAACAAGTGCTTTGAAATTGTAAGACTAACCAAACCAACTCCTCTCAGTCCACAGAGCCTTGGACATGTTTACAGTCAACAATTTAACATAACCAATCTCATTTAAGATTTCATCGCATGAATCACTTCAGAGGTAAATAAGACGATTAAACTGTGACACTGACACTGCTTCAGCTCTTAAGGTGTTACCTGAGGCCTTGACGGCTGCCTGGGACAGGACGCATACTCCACAGCAAACCCATGGCTTCTTTTCCTGTATACGTGCCCCCAAAACTCAAATCCTCTGCAACTAGAAAAACAGTAAAACGTCAACAACAGCAAAACAAAACATAGAAACAAGCAAAGTCAAGGACAGACAGAAAACGGCACACTTGCTGATTGAGGAGAACGTGACATGGAGGAAGAAAACCCACCAGACACCATTCCTCTGTGATCGCTGAAGTAGTGCCCGTAGGCCTCCCAGTAGTCCTTATCCTCAGAGTGGTGCAGGGAGTGAAGTGTGACTGGAGATCCTGGAGGCAGATTCTCCACCACCACCTTGATCTTCTCATCGACCAGAGCCCGAGAGGGGACAACGGAGACGATGGGGGGGGCGGTCCAGGACATTGTCGATAATCGTCTGCTGATTTTTGTTTCACTAAAATCAGACCTGGATACTTTACTATTAGTTGTTATCACGTTAACTTGTTTCTGGAGCATTCTGTGGATCACTTACCTGAGCCAGGTAGAGCCAGATGCGTTCAGGTGTTGTGTGGCAAAGTGCACTGACCACATTTAACCTCTGTAAAGATAAAAACACTTAAATCAGATTCCTCTCTGGCAGGCCAAAGCACACCGGAGCAAACTTTAAGGTTAACTTCAGCTCAGGCTTTGCATTTTATCTTGACGAGGAGACTTTCGCGGTTCACACTTTCTAAGTTTTTGCAGAAAATACTGCGGTTTACTCAACGGCAGCCTCAATGTGGGGATAATGGCTTTCCAAAGTCAAAAATGAACACCGTAGTTACGAGTCTGGGTCTTTGAAGAACACGTCCTATCATCTAAACATCAACTCACTCTTTCTCACTTTCAGAGATGACTAACTTATAACAAAATGTTCAAAGCAAACATCTTAAATTCCTGAGATTCAACAACCGTAAACATGAAGTGGAACAAAGTCGGTTTCTTTCAGTCCAGGAACAACATCCGGTGTTTTTATTGGTCTCTTGTGCACAGTGCAGTGATCTAAAGTCCCACGGATGCGTTTTTTGCACTGGAAGCTGGGAAATAGCAGCGTTGGACCAACACGGAGTGTTTCACTTCCGGAAGAAATCAGCGTTGTTATTGTTAGTATCATGAATACATGTTTGGGGTTATATGTTCTTATTGTGGCCCTGTTTCTGATTATATGGTCTTAGTACACCTTCTGCTGCTGATCTGCTGGACTGCTTTTGTGTTGTGTTTAACAGCCCTTGACTGTACAAAAACATTAACGTTGGCTCCGTGACCTCACTCGTGAGTTTCCAGGCTGGGTGTCGCCATCTTGGCGGTGGCAGCGCAGGTGGAGCTGAGGCTGTCACTCATGGAAGCCGCGCTCATTATTTTGTATAACTTCAAGGCTTAACATAATTTCAGCAATATAAAGATTCGCCCCAGAATATTTGTCATGAATGGGAAAATTAGCTATTGTGAGCAAAACCATGTTTTTGTACCAGGCTGTAAAGACGTTTGTCTGCTAGCAGTTTAATATGGGGGTCTATGAGGATTGACTGGCCTTTGGTGGCCATTTTTGCTTAAGTGTCCAATTGAGGAACTGCAGTTCTTGGCACTTCCAGGCTGGCTTCATTTTTCAGCCTTCGGGGTTGCAGCTGGCTAATACAACATGAGTCTTGGTTCAGCTAGCTTGGCGTAAGTGTTGGAAATCATGTTTCTCTTAGGAAATGGACATAAGAAAGTGGTTTAACAACAAGAAAAGCTCACCTGATGAGGATGGTCACTCAGCAGGTGCAACCACCAAAAACTGCACTTCCACAGATGGCCACTTCAGGCTGACTCCAAAAGCAAGTCAATCCCCATAGACCCCCACATGAAAATGCTGAACTTCATGGCAGAAATGAAAATGTTTAGGGCCTGATACAAAAAACTGTTTTGGTGCCTATAGCTAAGGGTGAATTTTTATCTGACTTCCGCAATGAAATTATATTAAGACCTAAAGTTAAGGATAATTATCAGCATGGCTACTTTGAGTGACAGCTAGCTGCTAGGTTTCAGCAACCAGGCTTGATTTAGCCACCTCAGCACCACCCGCGCACCACCTAATTTGCAAGCTGCCGGATTGGGTCGGAGTTTGGTGGAGTGAGAAGCTCTTCAGAAACCTATGGATGACATCACTGAGACTTCGTCCATCTTTTATACACTCTGTGTTTTCTTTTTAATCCTTTTAAAAAACAAGATAATACACTATATTGTACAATCTAGTAAGTTATATCCATTGTTACTTACTTATTACTGGCACATGGCCCCAGTGGTTAGATATTCACCACTAATTCTTTTAGGTTCAAGACTAAAACTCTGTCAGTAACGGTAGAAATACACATTCACATGTATAATGCCATGTAGACCTACAGGTTGTTATAGGAATCTTAATCACTGTGCTCACATGTACGAGCCTGATTCCCACTCCCACGGGTAGCTGTTGTAACTGGACGCACTTTAATCCAGCTGTTTACATACAGGTAATTGTTTGCACCCATCTTTACAGAATGAAAACAATCTCAGAAAATAGATTCACCAAAGGACTCACAGAGGTGGAGGCGTGATCCTGACTCGTCCATGAGGGAATAAATCCTGACGCGTGTGAGCTCTCTCGTGGACTTTACACCCTTTTTGCACACTTTCCTGAAGCAGTTCTTTAGGAGACCGCCCCCCAGTGTTGTACTTACTTAGACTGCACCATCCACGGCTGAATAACAGTCTGGCTCTCTGAGTGATGGTTCAAAGGTGCTTTAATAATCATTAGATTGTTCCACAACTTGTCCTTGAATACTATGAACACAACTTGAACACACCGTAAGAGCTGGTGAGAAAGCAAAATAAAACAAAATATTTTAATTACACATAACAATGAAATGTCTGATTCTGATTCTGATTCTGATGTCTTCTTAAAATCCCTTTTTAACTCTTTTAACCTAAATCACTACTGACAAGCTCTATACTAGAGTGCCTTAATGTCCTATACATTTTTACCTCAACGTATTTACATTTTAACAAACGTTAACTTAAAATGTAGGAAACGGCATTGCTATGCATGAATTATTACTTCTTCATAATCTTCTTTCATATCAGATCCGTTTCTGTATCTGGAAATTACATATTTCTTAAACAGAAGCGTTTCACACAGACAAAACTCTTTATAAAGCCATAATCATGCTAACAACAGGACTGATGTGGCGATTTATCAGCTTAACTGGCACATTTCTCAGACTCTGCAAAACTCCTGAAGGACGTATAATAAAGTGACTCAAAATGCACACAGTGTGAAATAAAACAGAGTCAGACCTTGTGCCCTCATCAGCCAGCTGCTATATTAAGAATATATTACTTTTAACTTTGTTTTTTCATATGTACTTTGTTTAGTTCCCTCGTGTTTACGTTTCTTTTCGGCTTCCGGTTTTTCGGATTTCAAAATAAAAGCACCGACCTTTTAAAAAGACGTGAATTAAAACACTTCAGGAACAACATGTTACTTGGGTCATTTACATTGATCGAGTACTTTTTTTTATTCCTTCGAAGGAAATGCGGCGTGGCAGCAGCAATTTACCTCACAAAACACACATAGATTATACCAGAATGAGCGGAGGTGGGTGTTGGTGCCAGCTAATGCCATTTGTAGTTCTTGTGGTATTTATATGGGTGCTGCTTTTATGAATTTATTATTCGTCACATACGGGGATATGTGTCACGTGGTGTGGGTGGTACGTCAGCAGTCGTCATATCAGCTGTTCTTCATCTGGCAGGTTCATTTGAATGAACTGAGGGTCCGACTTTGCTTTGCTTGGCTTGGCTTTTGATACTCACACAAGATGCATGGAAATGTTCAAGATTATGAAATCGTCGCATTGTTTGAGTTTGATCTGCAACAAATTAGCCTACAAACGTAACACGTTTTTGGAGCCATGACTTATCATCAACCAGCGCGTCCGGCAGGTAAAAGTCTTAAAGTCTTTCTCTTTCTTAGCCTCTCTGAGACTTTTTTTTTTTTTTTTTTTTGATTCCATTCCAACAGTGAGTAAGAAAAAACACTATTTTAAGAATGCATATAGAATAAATGTAGATCCAAAATTAAGATACGATGGAGCTCTCAAAGTGCAAATAAAAGTTGAATGTGTTAAGTCCCTCAGAAGATAAGTCTCCTCTCTTTGCTGCACACAGCAAGAAGCATCGGTTCTAAATAATGTGCGTCAACAGTTCTTATAAAATTGGGAAAAATTGTTTTTTGAATAGGAAATTTTAAAAAAGGAACGTCTTACATGTCGTGTTCAATACAGATTCTTAAAAATCACGTTAAAAGCCAAATATTCTCTTAATCCCTTTCCAGATCTTGTAAAGATTTACCAAATATAAAGTTTTTCCACAATCTGATAATGTGGAACAAAATTATCACGTGGTGGTGATTTGGGAAACGTTAGTTTAAGTTTAGTATTGAACAATCAAAAATAAATAAATAAATAAATAAAAAAATATCTAGATTTCAAGTAAAAATTGCAAATGTGACTTTAATTCACTTGAAAAACAAAATACAGCTGTAACTTCATTCTTATGCAATCATGATGAGGAGTTTGAAAGAGTGCAGTGGGAGCATTATTAAGAATATTTAGATTGATATAATAGTTCAATATTAACATGCATTTTTCCAATATTGAAACCCGTAAATATGATATTTTACGTGTGAAGTTGCGAAGCGGAACGTTTAACGACCTCCTGCAAACTGTCGGACCTGTGAGTGAGACGGAACGGAAATACCGTGAGGTTACCGAAGTCTCTCCTGAAGTCTAGCACCTGGTACGTTTTCATTAAGCTCTTTTGTCCGTTTTGTTGTCCGCTTTGTCGCCGTTTTCTGCCGACACATTGCCGTTCATCTGCTCTTTCAGCCGCTGTAACATGTAAACCAAACCACGTTGTGTAAAAACGTTGCTTTTAAAGATTTATTTCACGTCCACCTCCAATGGCGGGAGCCTCCAGGAGCCTCATTGCTGCTGTAAGAAAGCGCTGCTCTGACGTATGTCCATGATCACGGTTCATTCTTTAGCTTGTCTGACTGCGGACCCACAACTTCACCAAACTCCATTCTAAAATCGTTCAGTTTTGTAGCCGACTTGTCTATCGGTAACATACGAACTCAAGCTGCGGAAATCAAGACATAAAACATTAAATAATTCGCCGTGTATCACTTAAAACCACAAAACATCAACCCGACTAATTTAGCAGATCGTTTTAGACATCTTGATCAGCGGTGGTGAAACGTAGCTACTAACTCCAGCACTGTACTTGATTATTTATTATTTCTTGCATATTTCAATGTAACGCTGCTTTCCACTTCTGCTCCTTTACTTTTGAGTAGAGCTTTTTACTCTACTACAATTATTGGATTAGTTAGTCAGGTTCTTAGTATTCTTACATATCTGATCCCCCTTTTTTTTTTTATTTATTTATTTTTTTTACCTTTTTTAGATCAATCCTGAGTCCTGAGCAGCTGTCTGTTTGCCCATCGCTTCCCTCAGAGCTGCAGCACAGAGAAGATGTTGAGAAGTGCCTCAGCACAGGTGAGTGTGTTCGTAGGCCGTATCTATCGTACTGGATACGTATGTTTCTATGTTTCATCGAGGTACACCTGTGGAAGCACACTCCAGAGCTCTCTCTCTCTCTCTGCACCCTAGTTCTGTTCCCTTCACCAAGTCGGTATTTTGATATTGGTCTGGCCTCTGATTCCCCCACAGATCCTCAGACAGGTGGTGAGACACCGGAGCACAGACACCAGCCTCATCCTGGAGAGATGTGAGTAAACCGTCTGTGTCGACCGTAAAAAGGATTTGACCTGAAGCAGAAGCACAAAGCACATCCTTGTCTATTCGCTCTTCACCCAATAAAAGGGTCTAATAGCGGGTTTGTCTGTGCCTTTATTCCAGCGATAAACCGGGTGCAGCTGTTAGGCCGAGTGGGTCAGGACCCGGTGATGAGACAGGTGGAGGGCCGTAACCCTGTGACCATCTTCTCCTTGGCAACCAATGAAATGTGGCGCACCGGAGACGGAGAAATGACCTCAACAGGTACAGCGCAGGAAGTGACTGTTTTTCTCAGCTCATACGACACTGATGAGCCTTCATTCCTGTTGAACGTGGACATATTGTGCTCAGTAAGAATGAGCTGAGGAGCTGATGTTTAGATATTATAATTACTGTGACGTTAGCTGTACATTTTACTGCAGAGCTCATCTTCTGCCACTAGAGGTCAGTGTAAGACCCTGACGTCTGTCTCAATGGACATGAACACATGATAGATTATTATTGTTGGATTTCAAGGTTTTAAATCACCATGCACAGCGTATGAATGTGATTTATCAAACAGTAATGACCCTGAAGTATTCATTTCTGACCCTAACGCATCACTCACCGTTTAAAGCTGTGATTATAGTTGATGGGCCGAGCTGACTGTGATAAGAAATAACATTCAGTCATTCCAGTCGGCCTTCAGAACGGCTGAATAGGCGTGACGGACGAAGCTGTTTCGATACACTCTTGATTTTATTATCTGATGCTAAAGCTAATGCTAACCGTAGATCTGCTGCTGTCAATCTGAGGCCTGATGAGGCTGATTCATGTGTGCCGCTGTGTCGTGACTCCAGGTGACATCAGCCAGAAGACGACGTGGCATCGCGTGTCGGTGTTCAAACCTGGTCTGAGAGACGTGGCCTACCAGTACGTCAAGAAAGGGTACGAGCCCGCCGGTCCCTGCGTTTCCTTTTTTGATAGTATGCAGCAGTACATTTACTCAAGTGCTGTACTTAAGTAGAATTTATACTACTTTATACTTCGACTGCACTTCATGTCAGAGGAAAATGTTTTTACTGCATTTATTGAACTGCTTTAGTCACTTAATTTTACATACAAAACATGATGATCAACTCAGGGAAGTTTGGAAAATGCTTAATTTCTTCTGTTATGTTTTCAGGGATTTTTATCCTAATCTGGTGTTTCACCCTCACAGTCACTCATTTCAACCAAAAATCTTTTAAAATAGGAAATTTTAAACATTCCTGTCGTGTTTTTTTCTCGTCTTGTTGAATAATCAGGATCAAAACATACGATCACAGTTAATATGAACAGCTGGTGAAATGAAGTGATGATATACGTTGATTGTTGGGAGTTCAAAGGAATTCTGGAAGCTCTTTGGTTTAGCTGCAGGTAGAAAATTTAAAGCCAGTAACTGTTTGGACTTCAGCCAACAAAAAAAGTCCCGACCGTTGAAATCTTTGTGTGAATCAGGCGTCTGATCCCGAGTCTTTCTGTCTTTCAGGTCCAGGATTCTAGTGGAGGGGAAGCTGGACTATGGAGAGTATGTGGACAAGAACCAAGTCCGGCGTCAGGCCACCACCATCATCGCAGGTCAGAGAGCAAACATACGAACCTTTAGGTGAAAATGATGCCAGTTTAACGCGTTGTGTTTCTGTCTAAGAGCAGATTAGTTTCTAAAAACGATTTGTTTCCTTCTCTCTGATCTCCAGACAACATCGTCTTCCTGAGCGACAACATCCGAGACAGAACCTGAGGAACTCTCCGTCTTCATCCAACAAGACGACTTCTTTTTGTATTTTCCTGTTTGTACAAATATCAGACTGAGCACCTGAACGCCACCAAGTAAAGGAACTGACGAGAGAAGGGGGGGACAGAATATGCTGTGACACGGGTCACGTTTGACTGCGGCGCCTCCTGCAAACCTTGATGCATCATTTGTGTGGTGTAAACTGACTGATTCTGATTGTGCTACTTGTACATAACCGTCACAAAGACGCCGTTTATGAAGCAGACAAAAGTTCTCACCGTTTTCTTCATCGCTGCGGTTAAGATAAACTCTCTAAGTTCAGTACATCAGGATTTGTTGCTTAACGAGGAAACTAAAACTTTAACTTCCAGCCTGATGGTCAGATGTCAGCTCAGAGACGGCGTCCAGGGGCCCCACATGTTTAGAAGTTATGTCGAATTCAACTTGCATATTATGTTTTTTCCCTTTATTTTTAGAAAGTCTTTACTTTTTTGAGCAACACTGCAGAATCTGAGCAGAATTACCTCTTTATTTCACATCACTGCCCTGAGAAAACCATGTGATTTTCTTTTTTTTTACCTCTTAAGCTAAATAACCTCTTTAAAAGCCCATTTGATTACCTCATAATGCATCACTGCGAAGCTGAAAACGGCCTGTGATCTGGAGCTCGTGTTTGGGAGATGTGTGGTTTTTACAGGACGGTGGACAGTGAAGTCTCTTTGTCACGTGATGAAGGTTTTTTGAAAAATTCAAGCTTGTTAAAGGAAGAGGCTGCAGATATTCAGTGTTTTTGTTATTGTCCACAAATCCCACGAAAAGAGTCTGAAAACGCTCTTCAAGGGATTTTTGGGCAGAGAAACAAAACCGAAATGCTCGAGGGAAAAATAAAGAGACCAGAGTGCAAAGTTCGAGGAAGCACCTTCAGTTAAATTCACCTTTTTTCTGTTTTTCCTGTATTTCTGTTTTCCTGTTCACGTCCCTGATTTGTGCTCCGCTCCAGCAGAACGTTACTGGATGTTTTCAATGTTTGATGTGTTTTCTGCTTTCTCACTTTCAGTCGTTATCGCTGTTATCAGTGCATCGTTTCCTTCCTGAGCAGCGACTGGCTGCTTTCAGCTCGTCGCTGCTGGTTCATTTCTCTGCACCGGCTCCTATAATAGACCTTTTTCCAGACGACCTTTGGCCTCACGTTCTGTTCTACAGTCAGAGCTTAGAGGGTTTAACCTTCCTGTGTTGATAACTGCCTCCTGAATTCACTTCTCGAGCACTTTAAAGAGGAGAAAACAGGAGAAAAGTTAGAGGGAATTCATCAAAAATAATCTTAGAAACGTGCAAATTAAAATAGAAAGAGAAGTCAGAGAAAGTTAACATCAGATGTTTGTATGGAAACGTTTATTTTATCAAAGCATCTGTGAATTATTAGCGAGTATTTTCAAATTATTTTATTCTTATGAACTCGAATACTTATTTATGTTTTTCATTACTCGAAGTTGATTGGCTGTTTCTGTGACCGTGGGGGCGGGTTTAAATCGATGGTACTCTTGGCCTAAAGTAACTGGCTGCAAGAATCTTGACGTCTTTCCTGGTTGGCTGCGTGACCTGTCAGTTAAAGCCTTCAGGAGAGCAGAGCGGCACGGGCTTTAAACCGAGGAGTGATATTATTGGTCAATCACTGGGTGTGGGCGGGGCTGTGAGTTGTAGAGAGACCTGTGGCTTCAGTTTTTTTTTTTATTATTACAACAGTTTGGGGAAGCTGCGTGAAGACGACGGAGTTTACAAGCGTCAAACAGGAAGTGGGTAAAGTGGATTTAAAAATAAAAGCGTCGATATAACGAACAATTTCACTCTAATTTAGTCTAAAATCACAACTGGTTAAATTTGAGGCCACAAATGTACAAATGTTGATTTTATTACTTAAAAACATTCACACATACCTCAAAGTTAAAAAAAAAAAAAAAAACCTTCATTGAAATCCAAGAGTAAAATTTACTCACTGTTTATGTGAAAACATTTGAATTTGAATGCTTTTCATAATTCTATAAATGTTTACAGCTAACTTTTATGATTAATTTGATTTAGCACTTGACAAGACATCAGAAATCCCATTTATTAATTCAGTAGCTGTTCTGGAGCTTTTGGTCACATCACATGAGCTTCCTCACCAGAAAGACGAGAAAGTATATTTTCACTCTCAGCATAATTCAAAATGTGCACTTTACTAACCTTATCTTCTACAAAACCAGGGGCAATGCCCTAAAATTGGGAGTGTGGCATTAATTTGAAATCCTGAACCGGAAACGCTGCTGTCTTAATGTTGTAAATTGACAATAATGCCGTAAACAGCTGTGGCAGAAGACTCGCCGCGTTTAAAATCCTACATTTACTCTCCATCGCATGACGCTGATTCATACGAGCACTGACTCCATCCTTTCTACATCTTCTCACGGTTTTCATTTTATTTTCAGTTGTCTTCGCACTTTGTCGGCCTGTGTGACTCCGCCCTCACATTCCTGAGTGTCTGGGCTGCGAGGAGGAGCAGCAGGAGCGAAGAAAAGGGAGGAGAGGTTGTTAGGAGCTGCCTGTGGACCCTGACCCAGAGAGGAGATGATAAACAACAACAACAATAAGACTCAGGTTCAGTGCGGCTGCTGCAGCTTTCAGACTTAACCCGGATCCATCACCTGAGCCCCCCTCACCTGGACGCGTCATCAGGCTTTTTCTGCGTTTCCTTCACAACTCACTGGGAACTTTTTGTTTGTTTTTGGTTGGAGCTGGAGTTCAGACTGCTGAGCAACAAAGCCCCGCCGCTTTTCGGGACCAGAAAACACACCGACCAAGCACCCACAAGGCCCGCGGAGACAGAGAGAGTCCGTGCGGAGGGAGTCATGGAGATCCTGGACAGTACCGAACCGTTCCTGCACTGGGACCGGAACCTCAGCGAGCTGTCCGAGGCCGGAGAGATCGACTGTGTGCTGTACACTAATGTAAGTGATCGATCAGGGGTGGATGTTGGAGGAAAGGAAACATGTGAGTGATCGATCAGGGCCCGGTGATCGGAGGGAAATGATCACCTTTATCTCACTTTGAGACTTTAGTCGACGTGAGGGGGAGGGTAACGTGTGTGTGTGTGTGTGTGTGTGTGTGTGTGTGTGTGTGTGTGTGTGTGTGTGTGTGTGTGTGGTACCCCGCTCTCCGTTCGCAGCCTGAGCCTTGGGGTCCAGGTGATGCAGGTTTCTCATCCTGGTGATCGTTTGTCTTTTCTTTTAAACACATTTTAAACAAAATGTTGTCAAAGTCTTCAAACTAACAGTTCTGTAAACCTGAAGTTCAAACAATGATCCAAACATGAGAACGTTGGAGGTCGATACGAGACCAGAAACTGGTCTGGGACTACAGTCCAGAGCTGCAACTGAAGAGTTTTTTCCATTTAGTGATCAGAAACTAATGAATAAAAGGTGATTTAAAGCAGAGAAAACTCACTCTTGAGAAGCTGGACGTGGAGAATATTTGGCCTTTTTGTTTGATAAGACTAAAAAATGTTGTAGGTTACTTTTCTGAGGACAAAAGAAAAGAAGGTGTGGAACTTCAGAATAAGAGTTTGAATGAGCAGAGCTTCTTTCTGGACTCTTTATAGCGACACCAAGGTCAGAGTTTCACTGAATAGAGACAGATTTTTGGCGTGAGGACATCTTCTTCTCCGCCGTTAGCTGGTCCAGTCAGAGCCTCTCTGTGTGATATTTTCCATGTGGTCCAGATCTCCTGGACCCTCTGACTAAAGCTTGTGGGGGCCCTGAATGAGCTTTCATCCATTGATGCGCAGTTTTAAAACATGCTCAGTTTATGTATCGCTGTAATGAGAACATGAAGCGTTGGTGATGAAGATCGGGTCGTCTCATTGAAGGGTTGGAGCTCAGGTTGGAGGTTAAACCGTGCAGATACTTAGACTCCACCATCCTTTCTTCTCACACTGGCTAATAAGCTGTTAAAGCAACCTCCAAAATGAAACCCCCGGTGTGCTCCTGGTTTGTCTAAGTGGGGGTGGGTGCAGATGATTGGTCTATCTCAGTGCACAGTCACGGTCATATTTGGGGCAGTGCATACAGTCTGTGTCTCATGCTTTGTGCATGGCAGTCGTCAGAGCATGAATGAACACGCAGGCGCACAGCAGGAATCTAAATCATCATTTTAAACTCCTTTTATGTGCAACAATTAGCCGGAAACTCCCCGTTAGCTCGCTCTCAGCTCCACTGCTGGGACTCTGTGCAGAGAGGACACGCTGGGAGCTAATTAGAGCCTTTATGGTTGCAGCGGTCGAGCTCGCAGCACAGGAGGAGCAGAGGAAATGTGTCTTTTAAGAGAAGTTGGCTTATTGCAAAAGTCCTGCAGAAGTGCACAGAGAAGCGGTTGCATCACCTTTGGTTGCAGATTAAAGTGCATGATAGGACCTCAAGGCCAAATTAGGAGCAGATCAACTTAAATGTACGATGAAATGAACTTGAGTGAGTCCATCCCTGCAGTCACGAACGACACACACAGCATCTCCTCAGTGAAACGAACCCTGCTTTAAGATGGCCTTTCGCCTTCAGTTACGTAACTTGAAGTGTGTGTTCCAGCCATATGGGCCTCCGCTGGCCGAGAGGTGAGTGTGTGTGAGACGGAGACGCGAGTGTGTGTGGACGATAGGAGGAGCGTTTGGGTTTATAGGGAAGAATCCAGCTGGCTCACAGGATGGGAATCAGACACCGCAGAGGCCTGCTGAGCCCTGAGACAATACACACACACACACACACACACACACACACACACACACACACACACAGGGGTGTCTGCCTCCTCTAGAAAAACCCACATGCAGGTAAAGACTTGTGCTGTTAAAGCTTCAGAGCGTTCAAGCTGTGCCTGTCGGGCCTTTGAACGCGTCCTGAGGCCTCAGTTCCTGTCAGATACCAGCAGAGTTTCAGAGCTGCACCTGCGATCGGGACTTCAGGGACAGATTAAAGGACATCTTTGCACCTTTTCACCTGCTGACTAACATTATAGGAAGTGATTCTGGCTCCTGCAGGTGTTTGGAAAGGTGATAAAGCCCACTCATACCTGCAGCACACAAAGGCCAGGTTGTGTTCAGAGGCAGCACAAGATGCGCTTGTTAGTGAGGTGAATGTTCTATATATAGTAAAGTATGAGTAGTGTGTGGGTGTGTGTGGGTGTGTGTGGGTGAGGGTGGGGGGATGCCTGAATGTGGAGACCAACAAGCCTGCAGTGTTTGAGTCTCGGGCAGCTCGAGGAACAGACTGGAGCCTTTGTTGGGTCGAGGCTCACGTTCTCTCTCAGGGGGTTTGTTGACTCGGGATTCCTCACGACAATGTAAGCCCTCTGCGTCGTTAGCATGTGTGGGATCCTGCCTCTCCCATCGGCCGGAGGTCCCTCCCATCGCTCGCTGTCTCTGAATCAAGTTCCTCAGGTTTTAGAATAATAACACAGCATCGTGTGACGTGGAGTCTTTATCTCCGTTCAACTGGGACCAGAACAATCCCTTCTGACGCCGTCGTGAAGTACAGATAGATGTTTGTATAATGTGATTTACGCGTGTTTCAGGGAGGGAAACACGCAGCAGCAACGTCAGGAATTCACATGATGTTGTCACTGATGGAAAACAGATGCTTTCATATTCATTGTCGCATTCCGAAAGATCTTGTCGGTCCAGTTTTTGTGCTGACGGCTGTGTCTTATTATTTGACCCTGTCAGCTATGAATCTTTATCGATCCCATATTGAACGCACAGCTTGAACAGTCCATCTACATGGACTGACAGATGTGTACAAAGAGTCTCACTTGTTGTTTATGTGGACATGAGTGAAGACTTTTACAGAGCACATGACACATCTTGCATCCCGAACATTTAGATGTATTCATCGTCCCTTCATCTCTCTCTCTTTTAGCTCTGTTTTTGGTCTCCACCTCCAGTTTCTGAGGGAATACCTTCTCTTTAGCTGCTAAATGCTCCACTACGTACACCAGCTAGTCTCCAACTGTGTCTGCCTGCTGATTGGTGCTTGTTAAAATCAAGGTTAGATAAGCAAAACTTGTTGGGATCTAATGCCATGCACAGCGCTTATGTATTGCGTGTAAATGTCCAGTAGTCAGTAAAGCTGCATTTTGTTGGAGGTAGACTTGGTTTTTGATAGAAGATGAAGATCAGCCGCACGCGAGGAGAGTCTGAGATCACATTTCTGTCAGACACTTCAGGCAGCGTGCCGAGCGAGAGGCCTTGAATCTAAACTCTACTTCATGCACATTCTTGTGAAGGACTTGGCGTGGTGCTCAGCACATGGCGTCCTCGCTGCGCTGAG
Source organism: Chaetodon auriga (assembly GCF_051107435.1). NCBI lineage: Eukaryota > Metazoa > Chordata > Actinopteri > Chaetodontiformes > Chaetodontidae > Chaetodon > Chaetodon auriga. The sequence goes on along the minus strand of NC_135095.1, from coordinate 17,911,095 downwards.
GAGAGGAGGCTCGCATGCACGGTCGGTTCGCTCTGCACATGCTCCAGGGCTTTCCAGCTCTGCGTCTGCTTATGTAACACCACATACCTGCAGATGAAGACCCACCTCTGTCTGCTAATCGAACCCCAGCGCTTTTATTCGTACTCATGACGGCTTCGACAGCTGAGCGAGTCATTTTATTCAGCGAGAGCTCACACACACACAGAAAGTCGAGGGCAAACAGCTTGATCCATGTGCTCACAGTGCAGAGCCTGTTCTCCTTCGGGGCAGGGCATCCTGCTCGCTCATGGCCGCCTCTCTGAATGGTCCATGTGTCTGCTGTGTCTCACACACACACACACACACACACACACACACACACACACACACACACACACACACACACACACAGACAGCAGCACTATTTCATTCAGATAATGATTAAATGACGGCATAATTTCACTATCAGCCGTGTTTATTGTCAATCAGAGGTCAGGTGTCTGCATGTGCTGTTTGGGTACTTTCCAGCTTTAACTATTACATCCAGACCAGCCTCTGTACCTGGAGGCCAGGTGAGGTGTCAGCTGAAGAAGCGCACCTGTGTGTTAATGAAGCAGACGGTGTCTGTGGTGGTGACTGATTGCCAGGTTGGCCTCAGCCGTGCTAATTAGCAAGCTGGGTGTGCTAACAAGCTAAACTGAAATGATTAGTGTGGTATATATTATACCTGCTTAGCATTAGCATGGAAGCATTGTCTTTTTGAGCATGTTAGCATGATGACGTTAGCATGTAGACTGCAGAAAAGGTGTTCTAATGTTACAGTATGATCAGATTTTAATCACGTGTTTCCACATTTTGGTGTCTTGTGGTCTAAAGAAGGTTTTTCCACCCTGGTTAGAATAAAATATTTGGCAGGTTTAACCCCGTCTGTCTCTGATGAGCCTCATTACTCACTTCAGAGTTGCTCAAACTGGAGCCACCTTGCTGATTTAAAGTCTTTGTGCTGTAGAAAGTGGCAGCGGTCTGCAGATGGTGTCCACATGCATTGGAGGACACGTTTTTCTCTTTCTCACATCTGATGCAACTCCTCTCCTGACTTTGAAAATGGACTCAGGACTCAGATGTTTGCTGCAGGCATGAAGCCATTTGAGAGCAAAGCGAAGGTAGTAATCAGCGTGTGAGGGATCATTATGGAGAATCCACAGGAGCCTTCGTTCTCTGAGGCAAAGCTAAATTTACCTCCCCTGTCTGTCTGTCTGTCTGTCTGTCTTGATTCTGCATTTCTCTGCCCCCATCTGCCCCCTCTTGTTTGGCTTCAGGCACCATGAAAGGTCTGAAATGGCTGTGTGTGAGCTTGTGAGTGTGGTTGGCAGGGCGTGGGTTTAATAGCCCTGTGAGGAGCTTGTACACCCAGCCCTAGAATAATCCAGTTTTATATAGTTGCAGTGTGGTGAAATGCAGCAAACTGACCGCTCGCTCCTTCCTTCTTCTTCACGTTCTTTTCCACCACTTTGGACATATCATGGAGAAGAACTTTAAAAATACCTGCGTTAGAGACGTCAAAGTTGTGGAATCGACAGAATTTCAATGCACTCAGTTGAAGCTTTCATGAGCTCCAGTTGGAAACATCAAAGTGTTTAAAGCCCATAAACTGCTTATGAAACAGAAAGGTGCTCGAGCTGTGAGACCCTCAGCTTTGATGTTTTTAGTGGATCGTGCAGCTCGTATCATAACTTATGGCTCGAAGTGTACTAACAAGACCAGTTTAAGACGAAGCCTCTCCATCTGCTGTCTAGTTAACCTTTCACTGCTCTCTCCAGCCTTCCTCCTCCTCCTCCTCCTCCTCCTCTTCCCTCAGGATGAGCTGAGAGTTGGGACGAGTCAGTTCCTGTCCAAAATACCAGAAACTTCTCCACTGCTCCCTCCTCTGCTGCTAAACTGCTCGTTAGTGTTTTTCTTCTTGATTTTCTCCCATACGCTTCCACATAAGCTTTTTCCGCTCTGAGCATGTCCTTAATATTCTGCATCTGCTTGTCCACTGATGTGATGCTTTAGCTGAATGAAGTTAAATGAAGCCTGAACTCATTTTACTTAGTCTGGATACTCAGATCTGATCTGATTTGGACCTGGACTTGAATGTGTTTGTTCTAACATGTTAATAATGACGAGTCCGACAGTCGGTTGCAACACTGCTGTCAGACAAGAAGGCTGATATTGGACGATTCTGCAGAGTACTGGATTGTGGATAATGAAAACATAGTTTTTAGATTGTCCCACAAAGGAAACTTTTGTTTACAGTTCAGGACAGATGGTCTTCGTACGTTAATTGCAGCTCTTTGATGAGACATTGGCTAATATTCATACTTTAAGGTCCACACTGGTCACATTCCTGTCTCCTGTGTAAATGTTCCTCTGAAACAGCACCTCCCCAGCACACCTTTCTCCTCCATGAACCTTTTCATTGGAAGAGACATGAACAAGCTCATTCATCCATTCAAGGTTCACTGTGTGTGTGTGTGTGTGTGTGTGTGTGTGTGTGTGTGTGTGTGTGTGTGACTTCAGAAGTGTGTTTCTACTTGGCGAGCATCCACCTCGGAGAACTCCGCTCTAACGGAGGATTTAAGATCAGCAGCGTGCCCAAACAAGCTTCCCGGAGTGTTTGCCTTTTCCAGGGATTAAAACCTTCACTGTGGGGTACAGTGACCCAGTTCCTGGCCCGACGTGCTCCCGAGTCCCGCCGCTCTGCGCCCGTCATCGCACGATTTAAAAAGAGCCGAGATCTTTATTGATCTTTACGACAAATGTTTGCTAACGACCAGATAAACCAGTGATGAGCACACGAGAGATAAACTGGGCTGAGCTTCCAATAAATCTCCTCACTTCGAGACGGCAGAGCGTTGAAGTGACTCACAGGTGAGACGCTGAAGATTTAAAGGAGAGAGTTGATGGAAAGGAAGAGGAGCGACGCAGCAGGAAGAGAGTTGAAAGAAACACCAAAGGAGGGCTGGAAAAAGTGTGTGTGTGTGTGTGAGGGAGTTCACTGGTGTGTGTGTGTGTGTGTGTGTGTGTGTGTGTGTGTGTGTGTGTGTGTGTGTGTGTGTGTGTTGACCCAGTTTATAACGAGCATACACACTCAGGATGAGAGACATTAGAAGGCAGCTGTGCTTGTGTTTGACACAAACAGTCTCTCTGCATCTCACAGCTGTGTTTGAGGACAGGAAGTGGAGTCGGACCAAACGCTGATTTGATGATAGTTTTCAAGTTTGTATTAGAATAAACTTTATCCTAAAAAACTCTGTAGATATTGAGATAAACTGCCACACCACACAGTCCACACCGCTCCTCCCAAAATCCTTTAAAGAGAGCATAAATACTTTCTGACTTCCTGTTTGTGGCCCATTGGTTCCTATTGAAGACGTAAATCTTAATCAACCTTACTGGTCTACTGACTGGTAGAGGAGAAGCTTGACATCACTGCCTGCTCTGGACAGTGAAATAAAGCTCGAGGAAGCATCAGGTTAGCTTAGCTTAGCATAAAGACAGGAAACGGGGGGAAACAGCTAGCCTGGTTCTCTCAGAAAGTAACAAAATCCACCTCATTGAGGGTGACTGATGGACTGTTTCTTTAAGAAAAGTCACAAATATGGTTTAAACTTTGAAAAGGCTCAGTGATTTCAGCAGGACTCTGCACAGGAATAAATAACCCAGTTATTGTGGGACTATTTTCACTCATGGATTGACACACATTTGATGCTGAGTGTTAGAGGCAGTAGGACGGTGTGTGTGTGTGTGTGTGTGTGTGTGTGTGTGTGTGTGTGTTTGACAATATGAAGTCTAGATTCTGGTGTGACAGATATGAAAGCTTCAGTCTAAAATGTGAGTATTGTCACGCTGGTGTGAGTGCGGCTCTGGTGAAGTCATTGTGTAACATCTGGAGGTCAGTGTGTGTTTGGATGTGTGTGTGTGTGGGGGGGGGGTGTACTCGGTGATCGGTCAGTATGACAGAGACTGGAAAGTTTGTGTTACTGTGTGTGTGTGTGTGTGTGTGTGTGTGTGTGTGTGTGTGTGTGTGTTTTGGCAGTGGGATTTCGGACTTTTGGGAAGCTTTAGGAACCAGATGGGGGGGGGGGGAGTCGTTTGAAGAGGGGGGACCTAGGAGGAAAAAACGAGGCCATTTTCCATTTGTCATCTTGTGGGTCTGTTTTTTTTTTTTTTTTAACCATCTCAGTTTGAGGCCTTGTCTGCTCAACTGTATGACTAATACACACACACACACACACACACACACACACACACACACACACACACACACACGTGCACTCCAGCATCAATGCCGCAGCCTTCAGACGGCGTCTGACTCACAGTTGGACTCTGATATTTACCTCTCGGTGAAGTCGACGTCTCCTGTTTTTACCACCCCTCCAGTCGTGCTCAGCACACGCTCCGACTTTAAGGCCTTCTTTTATTCAAGTGTGAAGCGTTAGTGAAGCTGGAAACAGCCGCCGCGTTAAACAGGAAGTGGAGATTTAAGTTCGCAGAGTGGCTCGTAATGGATCTGCTGGGATTTGTGTCTCTGTGGGTATTCCTGTCCTGGCCCGTGGGTGGAGAGTAAACACTGGCAGCCCTGCTGGATGTCACGCCTGCTGTTATTCTCTCACATCCTGTTGTTTACATCCGTTAACCATCACTCCACCCCCATCGCATTGTTGTTTAAAGAACGGACTCAAATATATGATAATGTCAAGGCAGGCGTTATTTCTGCATATTCACAAGCTTTAATGTGGTTTTTTGGTTTGCATGTAGGCCGTCATGGTAAATAAGCCCAGAAATATCATATCAACAAAACATGTTTTTGTTACCGTATGTGGAGCCGAACTCACTGCGTGCTAGAAAATACAGCAGATGTGGACAACAGCTGGTTAATGTGATGCTGAATATATATTTCTTTTTTTAGGTGACAGATTAACTAAAGGTCACTTTGCCCTTTGACTCCGCCGCCAGCCTTCGGCGGGCGATGTGTGCACCTCAGCGCTCTGCAGGAACAGATGAAGGTGTTAATCAGAGTTTAATTAATCATCATTTGCTTTGGTAATTGGTCTCTGGGAGAAATGTTCCCAGCTCCTCGGTTGTGAGGAGTTCCTTCTTTTCTTTGTTTGAGGTGAGAATAAAGTGAAAGTTTACTCGGGGGATCTTTCCTTCCTTCCCGACGGTGCTGCTTTTTCCTCGTGGCTTCCTTGATTAGCACAAAGGTTTGGCAAATCGAGCCGGACTCGATATGGAGAATCTGGGTCAGGGACTGTGCGAGTTGCACTCTCATCCTTGTGAGAACCGGGGCGAGTCTCTCTTGGAACGAGGACATTTTTGCGGAGCGAGGTCATTTGTGCCGGGCCTCGGTTCTTCAGGGGAGATCAGACATTCTGGAACGAATGATGTCAATAAGACAGATGTGTGTTTGTGCGTCTGCATGTGGAGACAAGCAGCCAGACGTTGAAGTTGGTTAGAAATGAGGAGACTCACACAGAGAGCTGCACCCTGTAAGCTCTCCAGCACAGTCCAGACATGAGGCCTTGGTGCCCCCCCTCCGCAGATAAGACCCGGATAGCTGAGGCCCTCCGAGGCCTGTGATCTGCCTCACTATCCTGACACACACAGTAACAACGGCACGGCAAACACAGCGTACCAGCCTCAAGTCTCGGCGCTGTTCCGGCTCATGATAAGTGATGCACTGCGTCGCCTGTCGCGGGTATCTGATGCATGGATCCACTCAGCTGGAATCTGGCAAACAGTTTTTTGTTTTAAAGAGATTCGTATCGACTGCTTGTGCTCGGTTTGCTCACATGCACCTCACTTACTAACGTTTGAGCGTTGAACTGCTGTTTGTGTTCATGCTTGAGGCTCTTGGAGGTCAGTGTCAGTGGGTTTGTTGGACATTCCTGTTCCCCGAGACTCAATCCTGATAACTGTCCCCTCACTCGTTAAGCCTATTTTGTTCTAATCAAAGTATTAGTCAGTATCGAGTTATTTCTCTCGTGGAAGTCGACTGTACAGTTGTGTCTCTCATCCATGCTTATTTTTATTTGTGGATATTTGTAAAGTTTGTTCTGGCTTTGGCTCAGGAAAATTACATCGCCTCAGCCTCACTTTGAGTTTAATGCTAACATGCTAAACTTGAGCATGCTGCGCTAACACGCTAACATTTTGCCCTGCTGGTGGTAAGGATCCAAGATAGCATTGCTTCTCATCACGTACCCAACCAACAGTTTAATTTTCTGGTGTTTGAAGAGCATTACGGCCTCATGTGTGCAGAAGACAAAACCTTTGTCACTTCAGAAGTCCCTCTTTGGCCCAAAGCTGCTGCCGTGCTTGCTGCAGAAACGTTAGTGTCGTTATTAGCTGTGTACACTGCTCAAGCCCTAGTTTCCTGCAGAGACTCATCTCTTTGCACTTGAAGTTACTGACAAGTATTAAAGATTGTACTTGGAGCCAGCGAAGGAATCCCGGCCGCTCTGCAGATAACGTTTCTGCTCATGTTCTTCAGCTTAGTGTTAAAACAGCTTGCGCGCATTGTTAGCATTCCACACTTTGGCTTACAGCTGCAGGAGTGTGATGCACCACTTTCAGTCATGAATGCTGATGATAAGACTGTAACTGCAGCTGCCGAGGTTCAAACATGCAAATGTTGTGCTGTTTTTATCTGTATGCGTTATGGGAATTTCAGCAGAGGGCCAGAATGGGGGGATTATCTTTCGACGGCAGAGGAGCTGGATTGAATGTGAATCTGAGGCCGGGTGGGAAACTGGGGTTAGAGAAGAAGAATGAAAAACATTTTCCCATCTGTGCCAAAATACCATGAAGGCAAAGCTCTGAACCACGCGGGGGAATGATGGAAGAAGACTTTCCTGGTATAGAAAAACTTTTAAAGTCCGTTCTAAGAAGTAGAAGTACTTTGGAAATGTACTTTACCCTCTTTAATTTAAGCCTCACATTCAGACACCTGCAACAGAACCGAAACTGAAATATTTTTTTATTTTAGTAACAGGGCTTTCTTCTTTTCCGTGGCTGACGAGAGGCTTGTTTCCACCTTCTTGTCTGTGCTTCAATATGGGGATGTCTTAACCATGCATGCATCTCTGTGCATGCTTTGGATATTTTATGTCACGGGGCTCAAATATTTGGACCGAGCCTGAATATAACTTAAGTTTTTTAGTCTTTCCCAGGATGTTTAGATTTGCTATTACATACACATTGCTACTACATACCTCTCTGCTGCTTGTCATGTCTGTGTGCAGCTTCTGATTCTTACCGTTAACCTCTTCTGAGCGTTGGCCTTGTCTATATTCTGGATTTGTGGATTTTGGATATCTGTTTTTGCGATACTTTATATTTGCACTCATTCCTTCTTTTTACTGCAACTGCTGCACACCACTAAAAGTTATATCATTATCTCATGTGGTTTGGTCTCTTGAGCTCTTTGATTCAACAGGAACTTTCCTCCAATGGAGAGTTTAGAAAACAGCTGGACCACCTGGAGATCACTTATTAACAGCTCATTAAAATTCAAGACCACAGACGTGAATAATGGAAAGAAACCTTTATTAATGACTTATTTGCATTCATAATTAAAGACGACTTCGTAACTTTTGTTGACAGCTTATTATCCCTGACATAAATCAGGGTTTTCAAAGTCTAAATCGTTAATTATTTGCTTGCATTTTAGTAACTGAAACATTAAAAGTATGCCGAACTGACCATTAGCAGTTTGTCTTTGCAGTTTAGCAACTTATGTACAGACAACTATCACTGGATTACTTTTATACTGAAAAACACCTAAAAACGTGATGTTTCTTAGGCAAGTTCTGCAGATATAAGTCTATTTTCCTGTGATTTCCCAGTGGATGCATGGATGTTTATGTGTGATGGACTCAGAGAAGAAGTGTGATTTTCGAGCTGGTCGCTGAGGGTCTGAAAGTACAGCAGCAGATAAAGCGTTCTTGCTGTACAGTTTGTCTAAGTGGCTGATAAACGGTCAGCTAACCTCTCAAAGTTTATCACAAATTACCAACACGTGTCCAATAGATAACCAACGATAGTCTACAACCTGGATCCAATCAAACTGAGTCAGTACATGTATCTTGACATAAATTCATGAGTCAGAGTGTGTGTGTGTGTGTGTGTGTGTGTGTGTGTGTGTGTGAAGCTGTATCATCAGCAAAAATACACACAGATGATGAGTTCAGGGCAAGGTACACACATGCTAATACACCCACTCGTGGGAGCTGACCCTTGGGCCCGTGTGGGTGTCTTCAGTTTGTTGGGTAGTTTTTTTTCCAGTGCACTCTGACATCTGGTTTTGCTTTTCAGGGGAGGAAGGCGTTACATCACCACACTTTCCTCTCCTACCTCCTCCGAAGCTGGTCGTTAAGGGTTAAAACAAGACGCACATATCCCGCTTTCCAGAAGAATTACAGACCGGAGAGGACATTCCTTCCAGCCCGCTCCCACTCCCACTAATTTAGGCGTGAAGTAGTGACCAACACAGCTGTCAAGGCTTCTATTGTCCAGCCTCATCAGCAGCTACTCAGTACTTACTTTTTAGGAAACAGGACGATTAGTCAGTTTAATCGTCCACACAAATACAAATTAATGTCGCGTCTCAAGTGTAGCATACAAGTCACATGTTCTATTTTTATCCCTCAGAAATAAGTAATTTTGAATCCTCCAGTGAAGCTAACTTTTCATTTCGTGCTAATTAGCAAATTAAAGCTAACATGCTAATTAAAGATAGTGTACATGGTCAACATTTTACCCGCATAACATCATCATGTTAGCATTGAGAGCATGTTAGCATCCTGATCAGCTTTTAGATGAAGTGGAATATAACTAAGTATTTATGTTTTACACAACTTTATACTTCAGCTACAATACATCTCAGAAGCTAATATGTACTAGCATTTAGCTCACAGCACTGAGCGGCCTCGCCTTTAGCCTGGCAGTAGCCTCTTGATTTATCCATCATTGTCACCGTTTCTTAGCTCAAACTCGGCTAACGACTTTCCTTTCACACACAGCTCTGCCTCTCATTGTTCATCAGACTTTTCTGACCTAGTTTGGAGTCTTTTTCCTCGTCAGTGTTTCTCTGATTTGATTAAGAACAGACATTAAAGTATAGCTGAGCTCCTGAGAGGCTTGTCTCTCTTCAGATGAGTCAGGATTTCCGTGAGCAACACTGATGTTTCACCCGAACTTGTGAGATTATCGCTCTGCATTTCCTCCTCTTCACCAGACTCCATTGTGGCTTCATTAAAAGATTACAATCTGCACGTTCAGCGATGTTCTCTGCTTGTTTCGATTTCAACGTTATTCAGAAAAATAAGAGAATGACTCTTTGTTATCACTGCTGCTCCTGCAGAGAGGATAATTACCCGCTGACTCTTACCCCCTAGTTCCAGTTTAAACTCCCAGTTTTCCCATTTAGGCTTCAACTCTGCAGCCTCTGTTTTCCAGCTGGAGGGTGTCGAGTTACATGTGGCCCTAAGTAACACCTCTCTGTTGGTCTGCAAGGACAAAGAGTTTTCTGTCGTGTGTGAGGAGTTAACCCCGACCATAACGATGCTGCAGGCCGGCCTACTGCCCTTCATCACATTTTTTCCTCTCACACACACTCACACACAACCACAGCCACACACTCCGACTGCCAAGATGACAGAGAGCATGTAAGAATCCTCTCCCATTTCCTTTGCTTAGACAAGACGAGGCTTTATTCCTCTGTGTACTCCTGCTGGTGGAGTGTTAACTTATTTGTGTACAAATTCAACATTTGAGACGATTCAGAGCTTTTCTGCTGTGCTGTGAAGCAGCACGGGTGATGTCAAAGGTCGTATAACCCACAAAATATGGGTTGTTTTTTTAATGATGGGTTCTGTATGTAATTACTCCTCCCTGAAAACTACACCCTTTTTCTCTTGAACCATCGTGATGTTTTCTCCTCTTGTTCAGCTGAACCTCATTTCTAATTTCTATATTTTCATTAATATAAAGCTTTTTATCATTTAGTCATGAGTACGACTGCTACAAGACACCACAAATTCATGTCAGACTGGCTGAGAATGGATTCTTTTTCAAAGAACAAAGTTAAAAAAATAAATAAAAGCAGTTTTCAGACTTTCAGCAGAATTCATGAATCCCAAAACACAAATAAACATTGTGTGATTATGATTCAGAATAAACGCTAGTGAGAAAACATTTGCTTGAGACAAAGTTAGCAACTTAAAATCTCAAAATTTAGCAGCCGTCTCAGTTTTTGATCACGTGCACAGCACAGCGTGTCAGCGATACGTTTCTGCACGTTAGCATGTTTGGCTAAGTGACCCTGTTCCCTCCATTAGATTTCACTGTTGTCTGGCTAAAATGTGAAGCCTGCATTCGTCAGAGCCTCTGTCTGAAATCGAGAGCTATGAAACAAAATTAGCACAAATTTGGAGTCTGCTACCGTTATCGTAGTAAACCACGTATGTGTTGTGCAAGAACGGAAAGCAGCAGTCTGTTGCAACCACAGAGCGGTTTAGCTAACGGTCAAACTGACACCGATCTGTCGGCATCTACAACCCAGATTCTGTGATTCTGCGAGATGTAACGTGATTCAGGGCCGAAGTTCTGTTTCTTGTGCAAAATCCTCCTTAATACTGATTGTTTTTTCTTCAGGCTTTGATAAATGATTACTTTTCATGGAGTTTAATGAGTTTTTTAACTGACAGCACAGCTCGTAGCTGTCAGCGTGTGCTGGCTTTACGCTCTGAAGACGTGCAGCAACATCAGCAGCAGTTTGACTGAGAAGATGCCTCTTGGTAACTGTGGAGATGTGGTTACCAGATGTGCTGTAAATTTCTGCCCATAATGTGACAGCACCTGCACATTCACCCAACAGGCATTGATAGAGATGCACACAAACACACACACACACACACACACACACACACACACACACTTTGACAGACATCCATATCATGGCTTGTTCACGCTGATGGTTACTCTAAAAGAGAGGCATGACCCCATTGGTGGTCAAAAGTGTAAATATTTGTCCTCCCCCCTTGAATAGATTCACGGTATGCTGTCTGTGTTTGCATTACACACACACAGGCCTGAAACTGGCCATTTAGGGCAGCGTATGGCGGCAGGAGTGTACTGTGTGTTGATGGAGTGAAGAGGTCATTTCACTGTGTGTGTGTGTGTGTGTGTGTGTGTGTGTGTGTGTGTGTGTGTGTGTGTGTGTGTGTGTGTGAGAGAGAGAGAGAGAGAGAGAGAGAGAGAGAGAGAGAGAGAGAGAGAATTGAAGCCACATGCTTGGCGTTTGGCCGTCCAGCCTCCTCCTGTTTCCTCCTCCTCCATCTTGATTTTATCTTCGGTCATTCGTCTTTGGTTCGACGTTACGTATCCGAACAGGATTGTTCTGAGCTCTAGACGTTACAGGTCACAGATCCATGTGTGTTCATTTTAAATCCCTCTCATTGGCTGAGCCCAGACATGGATGATATTCCACTGGACGCTTCTGCGTATTCTGCCCGGCAACAGAATTTGAGTTACATCAGAGTCGTCTTTGGGCGATGAGTTCGAGTGAGGACGAGAGTGGAAAAACAGCTGAAAATATTCTTGATTTGTTCCTGCGGAGAAAATAAACGGCTGCTGCTGCAGACCAATAATAAGATGGAGACGTCTAATGAGTGTATGCTGTGTCACACTGTGTGGACGCTGACTGACCACAAGATTATCATCTTAAGAAACTCACTGGTGACGTTTCTAATAAATGAGACGCTAAATCAAATGGAACAAAGGAGTCTTGACTGGAAACGACTTGAAACTATGCAATGGATGAAAGCATGTTGATTTCCTTTATGACATTTTATATTATTGTACAACTTGAGCTGTTCCAGTGATGAGTTAAGTCGTGCTTTTATTATGAAGTGCCAATGAGAAAACTGCTACTGAGAGGGTAGTTTTGGACTGTTGGTCGAACAAAACAAGATTTTTAAAGGCAAATTCTGACATTTGGCGTTTTGGGAGATTCAGTGACTAATTGAGAAAAAATTCTGCAGATTAATCTAAAATGAAAATACTCAGAAATTGCAGCTTTATGGCAAAAAGCTCTACGAGTCGCTGTAGAAGCAACAGCGCGTACCCCACACGCTCAGGTGATGTTTCATGTCATCAACAATCAGCAGCAGCGCTTTGCTTTGGCTGCCTTTTGTGTGTGCGAGTCACACCTGGACGTGGAGGAAGAGCGCGCACACTCACCTTGTTGAGAGATGGTAGAAGAAGATAGAGAGCAGGACACAAGAATGCAGGAATGTAGGCATGGAGGAGGAAAGACGCTGGGGGGGGCAGAGGAGATGAAGGGTAGGGGGCTGTATGTGGGCTAGTCTTTAACTTCTGTTTTGTAAATGTGTCGCCTCACTGAGAATCACACAGTCTCAGTCTGGTTTGTCTTCAGTGGAAGACAAAGTTTTTAATTGGCGTCTCGAAGGAAAAGGTGGCGAGGAATATTCATGGTGTGTTTGTCCTCCTTTGTGCAGCACTTCTCTGAGCTCCTGGACGACCTCTCCCAGGATGCTTTGCTGGGCCAGCTGCTCAGCGACCCCTTCCTGTCAGGAGTGAGAGGCGGCGTGGAAGCCATGGAGGGGGAGGACGGAGGCGACCTGTCCCCGTCCTCCCCTCTTCCCCCGCACATCACCGCCGAGCACAGCTACTCGCTGTGCGGGGACAGCCGACCACAGTCACCCCTGTCGCACCTGGCCGGAGAGCAAGGCAGTGACGCAGGTGAGAGGCAGATCTTCACTTTAAAGTTTCAGATGCAACGTGTTGTTGTTCCTACAGACGAAACGTTCAGATCATGAGGGATGAAAAGAACCTTTTAAAGTTTGAAGTCAGAAACAGGCAAACAGGCGTCCACGTCTCGTCTTCTCCAGCAGAGTCCGACGGGGATTCTGGCGAGTGGCCCATGGAGCAGGACGAGGCCATCGACAGCCTCCTGTGTGAGACCCCTTCCCTGCTCCCCACCCTCTCCCTCTCTCTGGCCTCAGGGCCCCAAGCGCCTGAGGGCCCCGCTGTGGCCCCCGCTGCCCCCACCAGCCCATCTGAGACCACAGCCAACAGCCACACCCAGGGCAAAGGCATCAAGGTGAGAGCTCGGAGATGAGTGATCAAAATTATGGTTTTTGGTGATTTCTGGCTGTTTTCTTCTCGCTCTTCTCCTTCGTCTCATCCTTCCCGTCACTCTCTCTCTGTTTACAGATAAAAGAGGAGAGCCTCATCCCAAAGATTAAACTGGAGCCTCATGAAGTGGACCAGTTTCTCAATCTGTCACCCAAAGGTCTGAATCTGAGCTGTTCTCTCTTCCTCTGACTCTCAGCTATCTGACGCCACACTGACCCCTGCAGGTCATTTCTTTAAACACCAGTTGATAATAAAACTGATTCAGAATGATTTTTAGTGCTTGTATGAAAGGACTGGTGGCTCAGATGTAACATGTAAAGACTGATAATAGTTCCTCAGTGTTCAGTATCCTCTTGCACTCACCTTTTCTCCAGATTAGACGAAGCAGCAGATTTAATCCGTTAACCATCATGTTTCAGGTCTGGAGTCTCTGCAGATGCCTCCCACTCCTCCCAGTTCCCACGGCAGCGACTCAGAGGGCAGCCAGAGCCCCGTGCACGCTCCGCCCGGCCTGTCCTGCCCCACCTCCCCCACCAGCCCTCCTCCATCCCAGGCCGGCCTGAAGGTGTCGCCCCGCGCCGCTTCCTGCCTCTCCAACTCCCCTCTGCTCACCGCTCCTCATGTAAGCAATGAGGCCCTTCAGTAACTGGCTCCCACTCACGTTCTATGGGTCATAATGATTGAGTTTCTGTGTGTGTGTGTAGAAGCTGCAGGGGTCGGGCCCGTTGATGCTGACTGAAGAGGAGCGGCGTACGCTGGTGGCCGAAGGCTACCCGGTTCCCACCAAACTGCCGCTCACCAAAGCCGAGGAGAAGGCGCTGAAGAAGATCCGCAGGAAGATCAAAAATAAGGTACAGCTGACTGACTGTGAGGCCAGTTTACGGACATCTGCAGTATTTATTAAACATCACAGTCCGTCTTTAAATCCTTTGAGCGACTTCCTCTGAACGTATTCCTTTGTTTTCTCTCTCGCCGTCTTAGATTTCAGCTCAGGAAAGTCGCAGGAAGAAGAAAGAGTACATGGACACTCTGGAGAAGAAGTGAGTCTTCCTCCTCGTCTTCATTCTTCCATCCTATCATGAATCATTCTGCAAAGATCACATGTGGAGTAGATGAATTTCTGCTTTGCCATTCTGAGCTTCTATATTGTTTTCTGCTCATTTTGTTTATTTATGTCACGTCTGGAAGCAGCAGAATATAAACATGGCAAAAAGAAGCTTTGCAGGGGAAATCTGTCATGCATTAGTTTTCTTATTCAGACGTATGAAAAGTGAAGCACGCTGTGTGAGAGCTGCCATGTCCAGTCACTGACGCTGCAGTACTCCTGTCTGACCACAGGGTGGAGACCTGCTCCAACGAAAACAACGAGCTGCGCAGGAAAGTGGAAACTCTGGAGTGCACGAACAAGTAAGACCCAGTCCAGTCCATGCCTCATATTCTACACATACATTCACACTCTCTTCACGTGTGATTGACTTGATATGCATTAACTGACACGTTCAATCGTGTATTTCCAGATAAAACTACTTCGGTTGGCCTTGTTTTCTTGCAGTAAGCTGATGAAAAGCTTGCACAGTGCTTTCAGGAAAAGAGAGGAACTGTTTGTAGATTCGGCTTCTGTCAGTCATGACACAGATGAGCTACATGAGAGCTGACAGCCATTCAAGAACGGTGACAATGAAAACAGCAGGAAATTAAAGGCGGGATGATTCAGACCCTCCCTGCATGTGACACATGGTCTCACTTTCAGCGCCTGCCTCGAGTCCCCCTTTTTCATTTTTACAGTCCTTCAAAGGCTTTTGTAGCTGAGAGGAACAGGGAGGACGTGTCGGGAAACACCGGCTGAATTTTATTATGTGCAAATAAGCTGAATCAGAAGCTCTGTGTAGATGTGTTCACATGCAGGTTAGCAGCCATGCATAGTCATGAGGATATTTTAATGTAAAAGGCTCAAGCTGCTTCAGCCAGGCTGTGTTGTTTGCTCTCATTATGCAAGGATGAACTCTGTGTGTGTGTGTGTGTGTGTGTGTGTGTGTGTGATGCACCCGGTGAGTGCAGAGTGTATAACTGACTGGAACACAGCTGCTTTGGACCCTGTTTTCCACTCAGTGGTTAAAGTGGGCTTCATCATCACTGCCTGAAAGTTAAATGAACCAGTTGTGTGTGTGTGTGTGTGTGTGTGTGTGTGTGTGTGTGTGTGTGTGTGTGTGCTGACCCTGGTGCACCTGGATAGTGTGCATGTGTTATTGGGAGACTGTAGCTGCCGTTTAATTACAGAAACGGGAGAACAGAACTTCTGCCTCGTGCTGAATGAACGACATTAAGATCAGCTGACTGTAGATAAAACATAAACATTACGTGTCCTATTATCAGATTAATGTTACAGACGCATTAACATGTATGCAGCATTTTGATGTTTTTACCTTATGGATGCTTTAATCAGTCTCCAGTGAAGTACAAATACCTCTAACTGTACTTGCGTGCAGTACATGAATGAACAGGTTGAAATACTTTAAACCAGTGGTGACAAATTCAAAAGCTCTTATTCAGCTTTATTCAAAACACCTTGAAAACAGCTGGAGGAGACGGACGGACAGTAGAGGGCGGTGATGCAGCATGGAGTTGTTATGGCTTCTAAATATGTTCAAATACTTTATTTCCTCTACATTTCTTCTGCGTCGTGATGCAAAGAATTAAATGTCCAAAGAACATTTTTAATAGTTTCAAAGTTTTCATCATTGTTTTATTTAATTTTCTGCTCATTTGCATCTGTACAGTTTACCAGCTCTGTGTGTATGTGTGTGTGTCCAACCAGTCAGGGTTATCTTGTGTGTCTAACCTGTGTGTGTGTGTGTGTGTGTGTGTGTGTGTGTGTGTGTGTGTGTGTGTGTGTGTGTGTGTGTTTCTCTGCAGGTCTCTGTTACAGCAGCTGCAGTCTCTGCAGGCGCTGGTGGCAGGAAAAGTCCCAAAGTCCTGCAGGGTGGCTGGCACCCAGACATCATCATGCCTAATGGTACTATACTGTGTGTGTGTGTGTGTGTGTGTGTGTGTGTGTGTGTGTGTGTGTGTGTGTGTGTGCGCGCTAACAGGAGATTATGGTGATGAATCATTGATTAGAATATTGAATTGGAAATATCTGCTTCCATCGCTCATTAGCAGCGTAGCACTGACTCCCTCTTCATGGGCCTCCCTCCGTCTCTGCAGGTGGTCGTCTTGTGTTTCGCTCTGTTTCTCGGGAGCTTCTACCCCAGCAGTTTGACTCCGTGCTCCACCATCACTGAAACCGGCCTCGCCTCCAAACAGCTGGCTGTCAAAGAGTCCTACACAGCCACAGGTAAACACACACACACACACACACACACACGCTGTACACAAGCTGAACACGTGCTGGAAGCCAAGCAGTCATACAGACATCATACGTAACTTTATGAACAAAATAGAGAAACGCTGATGTTGCTCTGCGGGTAAAACTGCAAAGACGAGTTAGCCTTGCTGTGTTTTTTTCTGGTGTTTCACGTTCGATGCCACGAACGTGTCGGAAAACATGAAACAGTAGAAAGCAGCATGGATACGACACAACGTTACCGTGGATACACATTTGCATCTTTTATGAATGTGAACAGTTCTGTGTCACATCAGGACACATTTTCACACCAACTTTGTTGTTTCCATCACTGCCAGTCGGAGCTGGAGTGAATAAATACGTCGATGTTTTGCCTGATATTGAACCACAGATACACAAATATACCCACATGCGTAGCTGTATTGGTATATGTGTGTAGCTGCAGTGAAATATCATCATTGGATCGGCTACCAAAGAGCTGGGCGTTGTTAGAAGTCAACACACAGTCAGCGAGAGTCACTTTTATACAGTTTTCAGCTAAATTGACCTTTGCTGTTGTTTCCATTGTAATGAATCATTAGTTCCCGGCTATGAAACTGTGGAGGTCCATTATAACGTTGGCAATAATCAGATTCCACCTACAGCGCTGCAGTAACAGCCACAGAGACTGATTAGACGAGCTGACCTTTCACAGCATCCTCTCCACTGCCTCCCCCACACACATTCACTGGGACCAGATAGGATTTTCTTAATGATCAAATTCAGTTTCCTGTCCCAGCATGCCCCCCCGACACACACACACACACACACACACACACACACACACACACACACACACAGTTACAAACAGTAAAATGTTAAAATAATACGAATAAAAATGATCTTAATGTCTTTTCCGACTCTTTTAGTCAAGTCGAGGAGTCTGTTATCGACCTTTGAAGACGAGCAGCCACACCTCCTCGGCCTGGGCGGAGAATATCCCGACCAATTGGAGGACACGCCAGCAGTCGTCATGGCGGCGTGGCGTCGCTCGGAGCAGCAGAAACTGGGGTTGGAGCCCAGCAGGGTGGAGACGCACCCGCCTTTCAGGAATAAAAACAATGATACGCAGACATCAAAAAACCTGCTGCTGGACATGCACAGGTAAACACGCACGGCGATAAATACTCACAGCAGAAGAAGAAGAGCGGTTAGCATGAGCGGCAACAGTAGCTGCAACTCAACAGTCCAAATCAGACGTTTCCCATTTTCACGACGCACAAATTTGACTTTGGATGCATTTGTATATTTATTTAACCCTAAATTCAACACGTTTGCTTTCTGTAATTTAGAGTTTTCAGGGTGAACGAAGCCTAATTTAAGATTCATTCATACCACAAGTAACACCAGGGTAAAAATCACAGAAACGCTTTTATTATTTAAAGCAACTAATGCTCTGTCATGTAGCGGAGAGCAGTGATTATATATAATTAATAAAGTGAATGCATCATTTATAACCTGCTTCTGAATACGTTTTAAACAGCGTTGAATGATTTGCCAGAGATTAAGTATTTATTTTTACTGTCCTCTGTTAATTATTTAATGTTAAAACTTAAGACAGTTTTAAATGGGAAATGGTATCAACCTGTGTGGCCCTTAAAATGAAGCTGTGTGCACCTCGTCACAAGTCGCACACGTCTAAATATGTCTTAATTTGACGTTTATTTATTTATCTGAGGGCTGAAAAGTGGCTGGTTATCTCATGAACCTCTGCTCTCTGTGTCTCAGGTCTCTGGAGCAGAGGGCGAATGAGAGCAGTAGTAAAGTGATAGAGCTGGAGCGGACGGTCAACGAGACCTCCTGAGGGTCATGTCAGCAACCCCCCAACCCCACTCTGCCCCACCTCACCTCACCTCACCTAAAACCCATGATGACCTTTGACCTTCCTCCCTCTGGAGCAAGGTTCAGTGTCCTGGAGCAAACCTCATACAGTAGATTTCAAGGTCATTCTTTCTGCCATCTTTGCTTAATCAGATACACTGTAATAATAATGATAACATGAATAATAATAGTAATAATAATGATAATAATAATAATAATAATAATGGCACTGGTTGCCTTCATTTCTGAAGTAAAGTTGCACTGAATCATTTCTACGTGAGTCAACTTACCAGTAGTTTCTCTTGTCTTAACTGACTCGGCTTGAAACGTTGAGATAAATTCAGACAGAATAATGTTACGAGGCATTTATTCCAGTGGAAAATATATTAAAATATGATGTGAGGCTTTTTACAGGACACTGATGGAGAACCTTTGTATTTATAGAAACTTTTTTTTTTTTTTTTTTAAAGATTATTGCTCTTTGTAGTTGTATTTCTTTTAACGTTAAATGTTTTTATTCCATTCCAGTGATGCGTTCATCCCATTTTGATACTTATGTTCATACTGTTTTTTTTTATTGTACTCTTCATTTTCTCTTCACCTGACTAACGTTTCGAACATTGAGGTTCCTGCACTCGTCTGGAAAATCTGAGAAGCTTCAAAATCTCCAGGAATTGAATTTCTGATGAGGCTGTTTTTGTTTAGGTCAGAAGCATTTTAAAGGGCTAAATTTTTCAGGTTGCTCTTGTTAGCCGGGCTAGTTTGTTTCCCCTGTTTCCAGTCTTTGTGCTAAGCTAAGCTAACTGCCTAGCGTACAGACATTGATGGAGTACAGAGAGTGGTGTTAACTAAGTGTTTTTCCCCCAAAGTCAGTCCCCGTCTGTGTAAATTGTGTGATGGAACCACAGAATTAACCTGCTGCACTAACTTTTACTTTGGCCTTAAATCCTGCGTCGCTTTTCGCCTTAAACACTTTTGCCGTCTCCTCCAGCATCATCGTCACGTGATCTCTCAGCATTTGCCAAAAAAAACTTTCTTCCCAGAAATGAAAAATAAAAAAGAATCTATTTTTGTAAATATAAGTTGTTAATAAATAAGGAAAGTTAAATGTGTGGGATCTGCAGTTCATACACCAGTCCGTAGTTCACTGAGGCTGTTCTGGGTTCTGCGTCGTTGATGAATTATGATCCTAAGATGCCTTCATGTCATGTTTGTCCTGACTTTCTGTCGGGTTTAGTTTGTTAATCGTGGCTTTAAAGGTCTCAACTGTCTATTTCAAGTGTGTTACGGATGGGTTTTTACATTTCTGAGCTTTACTGAAACACGTGTGTTTCGGACCTCTTAAGCCAGGTGGGCTGTCAGGTCACTTTCTGTGCATCCGTGCTGTGAATAGAAACACCCGTCTTTGTTAAAAACTCACTCTCATGCTGAAGAGATCTTCATTCAGATGGGTTTGAAGCAATATCCGCTGTCAGAACTGAAGATAATTAAGCCCAGAAATATAACAAATTGTATTTTACAGCTGAGGATGAATCAATCAGGCAGGCAGCAGAAACTGATCCCAGGCCTGTTTAGAGATGAGAAAACAAGCTTTGTCTATCTGTTTCTCATATTTTAAGCTTTGTGTATCAGTGGCTAGATCATCAAAGATTTATTGTTAAATCTGTTCGTACTGTAGTTTGGGAGGGAGCCAAAACTACAGAGTCTACAAAGGTTCTACAGGAGAGATCTTAGGAAACATATTTTCATGTTTTAAACTTTTATGGAGAGTTCTCTTGTAGTTGAGACTGAAACTAGCAGCCAGTGGAGGATGTTTTTCCAAATCTGATCTCACTTCCGTGTTGCTTCTGTTTAAATCCACCCTGACTTCGGCTTCCTGTCTTTTTGCTTTAAAATGAATAAAGTATTTTCCTTAGTAAAAGCATTTCATCTGGCTTTGTGTGTTTTCATGGTAAACTCTTGACATTAGAAAAGAAAGACGATGCCATCGGACTGCTGTGGAACAAGTTATATAGAACTTAAAAATGGCCGCAAATAGTCACTTTGGTGACTCCACGACTTTTCCTCCAGCGCCACCATCAGGTCAAAGACTTCATTTGTTTAATTTGACCAAGCACAAACAGCTGCACTTTAAGTTTAGTGCTCATTGTGAATGTTAGCATGCTAACACGCTAAAGAAAGATGGTAAACATTGAACCTGCTGCACATCAACGCTTAATACTGTTATTGTGAGCATGTTAGCATTCTGATTTTAGCATTTAGCAAGCAGCTCAAACATCTACAGCAGTAAAACACAGCATAAGGCCACAGAGCCATAATCTACTCATACAAACAGATTCATTCATACACACAGATGTGTACATTTACATGAAGAGCAACAACCAGACACGCAATAAGAGCAAAAACTGTGCATGACCACAATATAATATTTACTTTAATGGATGTTGTTTGCAGCTTCAGAGGATTTTTTGTGCAAATTCAAATTAAGTTAAGGCCAAACTCTATTAGGGCAGAAAGGAGCCTCATGGTTAACACGCTGGCCAGGAGCTTCTATCTCCTCCATCATGACAGCGATCCTAAAATAGATCAGCAGCAGCGCCTCATGATAAGTACTGCGAATTGCTCTGACAGTCCCAAGACGATACACAGTCCCACCGCCTCATGACGGTCCAGTCTCATAGTAACGCAGCAACAGTGAATTCCATTACGGCTCCTGTTACGGTGCAGCGTTTGTCATCAAATCCACGTGAACAACAGAGCAGCTTTCTGCAGCGTGTGATCAAGCTCAGCTAACAGAGTCAGTAACCACAGCAAGGAGCTGATTCCAGGCTTTGATTCGGGATTTTCAGGCACAACTTGTTAGTCATGCATGGAAATGAAAAATCCTTTCATCAGGAAGTTTCTCCATTCTTTTCCGTCTGTGTGTCTTGATGTGACTTTTTCTAAAATTAGGATTTTTCCTTCACCTTCCTCCTCTGTGGAGGCACATATCTGCAGTGCCTACAATTAATGCACAATAGAAATAAAAATGCTTGTTACTGGTCACAATTTTGAGCTATTAAATCCAAATTATGAGCTAATAAATCAAAATGATGAATAAGTCAAAATTATGAGACACTAAAGCAAAATTATAAGACAAGATAAGACTTTATTGATCCCACACTGGGGAAATTAAGTCGTTACAGCCTGCAAGTATTACAAAGAGCACAAACAGTGGCACAGAAGGGTCAAGATAAAAAGTATACAGGATACAAACCAGCCATGTACATGTACAGTATGTACAGAAAATGAGATACTAAATCAAGATCCTGACAGAAAAGCAAGATTATGAGAAGCTTAATCAAAATTATGAGATGCTGAACCAAACTTATGATAAATGATCTGAGCACTTCGTACATACAGCATCCATGAAATTAGCGCGGGTTAATAATCGCAGGGATAGCAGACACGTGCGGGTCGGAGGGTTCACCTGAGGTCAGCGGTGACCCTGAGAACCGGACGGCTCAATGCAGCGAAGCGAAGGAGGAGGCTGACACGCGCGGCCTGATGTTTGATAGGCTTGGATTACTTAACATAATGAAGGCGAAGCGAGAATATGATCATCATGGCAGATCTGACGCGCACGAGCCGTGAGCAGAGCGTATGGACTGTGTGCGTGCGCGCGCGCGCGTCATCAGTGTTTGAGGGTGAGATGCTGGGAGGGTGCGTGTGTTCGTGCGTGCAGCTCACCCTCTGCCCTACTTTCTGACTGATGATGCTGCAGAAAGGAGGAGAGGGAATATCCCACAATGCCACGCTGCTCGTCTCATGGGCCAGA
The DNA here is from genome assembly GCF_051107435.1 of Chaetodon auriga. Taxonomy (NCBI): domain Eukaryota; kingdom Metazoa; phylum Chordata; class Actinopteri; order Chaetodontiformes; family Chaetodontidae; genus Chaetodon; species Chaetodon auriga. The sequence goes on along the minus strand of NC_135095.1, from coordinate 17,888,890 downwards.
TGGACGGACGGACGGACACAGACGTGTGATGGATGGATGGGTGGATGGATGCTGCAGTTAGTTGTAATCCGCGCACATTGAACGTGTTTATTATCACCGCCCTCACAGCAGCTCGCGCTTTCGCAGTTTTTAAAACCTGTCACGTCAGAAACAATCAAATACCCGACTTCCGGTTATGTGTTTGATAATAAAAGCCTTGTTGAGGAAGGGCGTGATGGGATGTTTGTTTTGGTTTGACACCACCTGGAGATTTGTTCATCAATGAAAACATGAAAGCTACAATATTCCAATCAATACTGCATTTGTAAACTTGAGAGTCTGCTGTCTGTAGATTGATTTTAGACTGCAGGACTTCTTATGGGACAAAACTGTGGCCTAAAAGATGTTGAGCTTGCAAAATTATTCCCGGAAACGAGTCTAAGATCCGTCATTATAAATGATCCTGTGAAAAAACATAAATTGTGAATGCGCTGAAAAGGTTTGTGCACAAATCAGTCAGTTATCAGACTTTACAAGACTCTGACAAATAAGAACTTCCTTAATCATCACATTATTTTTTGTGATGAGATAAGCTAAACAGATGCTGAGTAAAGTGCCCATGGATATGAGAGTGTAAGATATGAGATCGATTAATGTTTCCCTGCGAAGTGGAGTGTTACTGGAACAGGAATCAGTTGCTATCAACAGTTGGAATAAGATAACAACATGAAGACAGCATCTATTTCATGTAATTGAAAGAATTAAGGCAACACATAAGAGTAAATGTTTTTACATTATGTTGTCCTGCTGGTTCTTAAATAGTCTTCAACACAGCTGTTATTAAATGGGGAGAGTTTGGGGGAGGCTTTTATTTTGAAGGTTAAAATGCTCCACTTCCTCGCGAACGTTTGGAACTTGACGTAGCTCGCTTCCAGTTGGTCAGAGGCTCGTGAGTGCAGTTCGGTCTGTTGTCCAGGCGGCTGCGCGTGCCGTCGTACCTGGCTGCGGTATAAAAGGCGGTCAGCGGGTAGAAACCACAACGGTCAAGCCGCCGAGAGCGTCCGCGTCCCGCCGTTTATTCCCCACAACCTCGCAATTCTCCTCCCAACTTACCGGCATCTGTGCCCCCGCGCAAGCCGGACGAGAGGGGGGTCCAGCGCGGGGCGAGACAGCGAGGACCGACCAAGCATGGACCCCCAAGCGAAAGACCGAACCAGCCCGGCGACGGGGGGCTTCAGCGGGCGCCTGGCCTCTCTGGGAGCAGACGGGGGCGACTCGGAGTCCGGAGCGGGCTCGGAGGAGGCTGCCGTGGGCTGCTGCAGCGACACGTTCAGCAGCCTGCCCGACATGGAGCAAGAGACGCTGGAGGAGAAATTAAGAGGACTGGCGTTCAGAAAGCAGACCTCCTATCGGTGAGTGGGGGGCTGGAGGGGGGGGATGCTGGGGCAGGATCCTGGTCAGAGGGGGACATGTTGGTGCTTCTGTGTGTATTTCTGCGTGTATTTCACTCACAGACCCGTTCGGCTGCTCTGAATTTCACGTAGCTCCTCTTCATGTGTGTGTTTCACGAGCTAACGCGGCTGTAACGATGACATGTAAGCTAGCTTAAAGCTCCCAAACACACAGACAGACAGACAGACAGACAGACAGACAGCGCAGGACACAAAGACAGCGAGGGACGGTGACATGACGGGCCGGCTGTCCTCATTTCAAAGACAAATTCTCACAAACAAGCCGCGGCGCGTTCAGGGCAGCCACGCTACGGTCCTCCATCATGCTGTGAACAGCCTCGACATGGCTTTAACACACACACACACACACACACACACACACACACACACACACACACACACACACACACACACACAGAGCAGCGTGTCAGTGCTGGATCACAGCAATGTTCATACGCAGCGATGTGTGTGTGCGCGCGTGCATTTCCCTGTGGTGTTGGAGCGTGTGAAGGGGGTTAGGGGGAGAAACAGTATTGATTTTTTTTGGGCTCTGTGTGTGTGTGTGTGTGTGTGTGTGTGTGTGTGTGTGTGAATGCCAGCAGCAGCCTGACACCCTGGTGCGACTGGCAGCTGCTGTTGATAGTGAAAACTGGCCAGAGACCAAACACACACACGCACACACACATCAGTTTTGGCTGACCAATGTCACTGTGTGGCGGCTGTCTATCTATATTAGTGTCTGTCAATTTACTCTTTATCTGTGTGTGTGTGTGTGTGTGTGTGTGTGTGTGTGTGTGTGTGTGAACCTTTGGTGAGAGCGATTTGCATTTGGAGGTCAAATCAATCGTTTAACTTGTTTACGTCCGATTTGGGTCGCTGTGGCTCAACAAAGCAACAGTTTGTGAATCCAGATTTGCCAAAAATGATGTGTGGATGAGTGAAGGCTGAGTGAAACCTTTTGTTTCGTCAGTAATTAACGTCCCAATCAGATTATATATGCATGGAGTAAACACATTAAAACAGAACAAACTGGCCATTTGGGAAGGAAATTCCTCCCATTTGAAAAGGGGACGTGCAGAATAATCCCGTTAGGATCCGTCTGACAGATGATCATTTGTCCCGTTGATTATTTCCCATAATTTGAAGTCTTTTTAAACACCCACTTGGGCGACGTGTACTGTCAGGCAAACGCACTTTGCAGGAAGGACTCTTTCACTTTATTGTGTCATCGTTTACCGAGGCTCTCTTCCTCCTGGTGTTTTCCCCGGGGAACCCGTTTCAGGTTAAGTGAGGTTTCCAGCAGATTGTTCATCATGGGGAGTGCCGCAGCCGGTTCGCCCTCTCCCATTCTGTAACCTCAGGAGGAGTTTGTTCAGAATAATCTGTTGCCTCGGTCAAAAAAACAAAATAATGATAAAAAAAAAGGGCAGTAATCTGGTGCAGGGGTAATCTGGTACATCGTACATGTCAAACTCAGTGCATGGCGTGTTTAGAGGTGAGCTGATCAATCCTCAGATGCAGATATACTCAATTCTGCCAGTTTATTGACGGAACAACAACAAAACATTATCGTATTTGAGACAAATCGCACTAGGGTTAGGATTAGCTGTTCTACGTCCTGTGATGGTGCCTTTCCGTAAAGGAGTCGCTCAGCATGTCGGGAAATGCACTTATTCGCTTTCTAGCAGAGAGTCAGGCGAGGAGATCGAAGCCTACAGACAGTTAGCTTAGCTTAGCATAAAAGACTGGAAACACAGGGGAAAAGCCAGCCTGAGCCGACCAGCACGTCTGAAGCCTAACCGACCCTGAAGTGGTGAACAGGCCTCGAGTCTACGTCTCCCAAAATGTTGAAATATTCCTTTTACGTACAAACTGGAGTCAGATCAGCACGACTGAAGGGCGTAACTCGCTTAAAGTCCAGCTGAAACGGCGTTTCGAGAGAAGCTAGCTTCTGTGGCCGTGTCCTTACAAACATGGAGAACACGGACTCAGTCATGGAGGATCACTCGCCTCCTTCGGCACCTTCATCGCCTCCGTTAGCAGGAGGCAGCAAACACGCGGCGACACGAAGGCGTGCCATGCAGTTGCTAGCAATCTTAGCCGTGTGCTGCTAAAAGCTGAAGACTGATTGGTGTCATGATATTATTGGTTGAAACTGATTGGTTCCAGCCTCATGTTTGACTGGATGTGATCTAAAGGGGTCAAAAAGGCGTTTTTCACTCATCATATTGAGCTGTGTCTGTTTCCTGATTGACGTGGGCTGGAGGGTCAACGTGACAGGATGACTCTGGGGGGAAGTTTGCAGTTTGGATAAGAAGATTGGAGGACTGTTTTCCAGCCATGTCGCCGTTCGCTCTGAAGCCTTTTTCAGCTCATGTTCTGTAAACGGCTTCGTTGAAATCCCCCGCCGGATTAATTTCATTTGGAAAGAGAGCATTTGGCTCGCCGTGGTTTGCTCTTATCCACAACAATGTGTTTTGGTGAAAGAACATTTTACTGTTAACGAAGAAGTGCTTTGTAGACCGCACACACGGTTCAGTGAATTCACCAGAATGTTCTGGACTACGATGGAAATTTGGCTTTACAGTATTTTTAATCCACCGCCGTCTGTTGGTTGTATGTTGAGCCTGGATGGACGCAGCGTGGCATTTCTCCACTGTGCAGCGCCGTCCGAGCGACACCCTGGAGTGTCCGCTACATGCTTTGTTTTGGCGTCGTTTTGACCTTTGACCTCATTGGGTCAAGCTGTGGATAATCTGTGAATTTTCCTCCTCGTGGAATCAGCCGTGCGGAGGAAGCGGCGTTAGTGAGATGGATTGTACGAAGGTAGTTTACATAGCTTTGAAGTGGCCGCTGCCAAGAAGTGAATTACCATATGTGGCGATATGAAAGAGCTGAGAAATGATGCCATTGAACATCAAAGGCGGTGTGTGTGTGTGTGTGTGTGTGTGTGTGTGTGCTTTTGTGTGTGGGGTTATGCGTGTTTATGGCGGCGTAAGGCACGTGTAACTTATCTGCCAGACATTCGTCACACTTTGTCTGTGTGTTCCAAGAATACTGTCCCTCCTTTCATCTATTCTTAGACATCTCACCCGTCTGCCTGCATGACAGTCTTTCCTCAGTCAGGAGGACAGTGTGTGTGTGTGTGTGTGTGTGTGTGTGTGTGTGTGTGTGTGTGTGTGTGAGAGAGTCTGGAAGTGAGTTAGTGAGTCAGTAAGTTGTTTTTGCGGTCACTTCCTGCCTCTCTGTGACAGTTGGTCAGCTGTTCATGTTAACGTTTTTGGGTCTGTCCAACTGTCAAGCTAGTTAGTCACCTGCAGCCCGCAGCTCATAAATCCTCCAACCCTCTGCAGGCCTCAGATCTGCAGGCATCAGTCCGCCGTCCCTGAACGCTCTCTCTGAAGTCCTAATGCACCTGAATAGGTCTCCGGCGTTCGCAGCCTCACTGGAACACCCTGTTACTAATGTCACAGCTGACTGATGGCTGTAATAAGATAAACATATGAAATATTCAGTGCCACTTAGCGCCGCAGCTCGCCTGGAATTAGTTCCCGATGATGATGTGTACATTTTTTCCATATGGTGTATACTGTGATAAATATACTTGAACGTTTCTGGACGTTTTGGGTCGTTATGGGCGAGGCTGCAAACAGGGCTGCGACTCACTGATTATTTTCATTATGGACGAGTTTCTAAATGATTAATTGTCTTGTCGGAGTAAAAGAAGGGCCCAATGTGGAGCCGTCAGGTGGTTTGTTTTATCCAAATCCCCCCAAATATTTACTCAACCATTGTATATGATGAAGAACGGCACAGAAACCTCACATTTAAGCAGCTATAAGCAGAGATATTTGACGTTTTGGCTCGAAAAATGACTGAAAAGATCAATAGTACATCAAAACAGTTGATAAGTAGGACTGATTTATGGCAAATTTAAATATTTCCATTCATTTTCCATCAATATTTTGATCTTATTATGGTTATTTTACCCAGTTTATTTGGTGAATTTCAAAGAAATCTTGTTGCATTGTGATGTTTATTGATGTCATGATGTAGATGATAGAATTACATGCACAGTGATGAAACACTGGGTATATCAGCACCTGCAGCTTGACTCACAGTCATGACATGAATATTTTTTAATATACATCACACATCAAATGAACACAGGATTACACATTAAATGCTCAAATCGATGTTTCATACAAGAAACAACGCTCAAACAAAAAGCCCCATAACTTAAATTGTTTTAGCTTTTAATTAGAATTTGCATGGCATGTGTAATTTTGACCTCAGGCTTTTGTTTTTAGGACCATATAATCAGTGTAATTCCATTAAAGGCGGATTAATATTGAGTTGTGGCTCAGCCCCACCGCCACTACAAAACCAGGATAAACCAGACAAACTTTGAAGCATGGCTTTGACGAACTCGTCAGCTTTTTTTTTCCAGAATATAAGAACACAACCTTCAGCTGCGCGCGGCCTCTGGCTGTTATTGTAAGACTGCGCGCTGCTGCTGAATAATACATACAAGCACTCATGATCCCGTGCACAGCCCCTGTGATTTCCTCTGCCAGTCTGCTGCAACCTGGATCCACTTTAAGGCACGCTGAGCTGTTGTTTCCTGTATTTGTTTGTTTGTCTGCACATAGATTTGTTTGCCCTGCTGTCACACACCGCCTCTGGCTTCTTCTTCTTTGAACCTTAGAAATGTAATCGCTGTCAGCAGTCAGATTTGGACCGCGCAGAGTTACACAGCTGGACGGACGGGGGCTTTAAGGACCACCTGGACCTCTGTCCGAGCCTCCGCCTGGCACGCCGAGCAGCCCCCCCCAGTCCCGACTCCGCTGGTAAAAATGCCAACAGGACCAGTTTGCCAAGGAGGGAAATATCCGAAGAAACAAACGCTTTGTTTCATCACCCAGCTTATCATGTGGCCAGATTTCACCACCGCCCTCGTGGGAAATGGTGCAGAAACAAACTACCACAGGACAGGATGTTGTAACATTATCCCTCCACTATTTACAGCCCGCAAACAACAGATCACAATAAGCGCCCGTCAGTCCAATATACTGTGTGCTTCACGTCTTCTGAGGCTGGGAGCCGATATACAGTAGGGAGAGGGAAGAGAGAGAGGAGAGACCAGAGGAGAGGAGCAACATGAAAAGATATAGATGTATGTCATGTTGCTACCGCGGCGCACCACCTGCAGGGGTAAACAGTGATCAAAGGCCTTTCATCATTTGATGCTGCCAGAATATAAAAGTCTCTTTTCAGCCTTCAATTAGGACAAAACACAGAGGGGAGAGGGAGAACAGAGGGAGGCGTGAAAACGACGAGCAGGGAGGGAAATGAAAGGAGGGGAGACGTCTGAGACAGAGTCAAAGTTGTGTCACGGCTCGAGACGTACGAAGGAGGAGGAGGAGGAGGAGGAGGAGGAGGAGGAGGAAGAACAAATGATGACGTGACGGCGGTGACAGACCCAGCGGACCGACACACGAGGCGCAGCAGTAAAAGTTAACTTTCTCTAGAAATGAAAGAGGCCTGATGACTTTTAGGACTTCACAGACGTTAGGAGAAGACGTTTAAGGTCTCTGATACACTCCTAACAATTCGAGCCTCGCCTCCTCCCCCATTCTTCTCCTCTTTTAACGAAGCTTCGCACTTGACAGTTAACAGCAGACAGACATGTTTGGGCTGAGACCACTAAGGCCTGTATATCAGATTTCACAGCCATACTAACCCCGCGGCTCTTAAAGGCATTCATGAATTTTTAACCTTGTGATCCGAGTCCTCAGTTCTTTTATATAAACAGTATACGTGGGTCAACAGCCTACAGCGAGGAGGTGTTTCGGATTTAGAAACCTCTGTAATGCCACGCTGCTTACGGTAATTGTGTAACCGAGCGATACGTCACGGCGCAGTACAATGGCGTCGGCTCTCCCCGGGGAAATTACGTTTGAAAGGGCAAAACAGAGGAAAATAATCATCGTACACATCAGGGGACAGCAGTCACAGCTGAATCACCGAGGACAGCAGTCATCACAGGAAGTGCTCACCTGTGTCAGGTTCTGCCTGTAAGTGTGTGCTATGAATCAGACTTTGACGGAAACGTGGAGAATTATGCACTTTAACATTTCAAGAACTTGCAGAGAGGGGATGAAGGACGAGGCGCACCTTAACCAGAGGTCAGAGTTTCACGCTCCCATCTGTCACAACACATGTTCAGATGGCACCGTGGTGAAATACTTGATCTAGGCTGAAATCTTTGGATGAAATGCGATGACATGTAGATTTAGTTCAACCAGCAGGTCAAATTTTCCTTTATCCAGTGAAATATTCCAGCATCTACTACAGTGACACATGATTTTAGACTTTCATGCTTTCCAGAATATCCATCCATGACCGCATGAGGCTCACATCTGCCCTTTTAAGTGAAATGTCTCCACAGATGTTGACTGGATTACCATGTACTCTGTGACTGACTCAGTAATTAAGTCCTTCTGTTACAACTAAAAGGTGAAATATTTGTCAGCAGCCAGCACAAAAGCCTCTTCACCCTTTGTCTGCTTTGTTTCTCCTGTCAGAGCTAAAGTGGGTTTAAACAGTAAAATCAATAAGGGATGAGAGCTTTCACCTGAGTACACCTGTGCACTCAGTAGCATGCGGTAGAAGGAGCTGCCCTTATGTTTTAAAAGACGGCTGTATGAGGAGGTTTTGTAATGTTGTGTTAAATTCAGTGGAACGCTTGGCTCCGAGTCCGGGCAGCTTAAAGACACTCATGAATTTTTAAGCAGACGATCAGAGCAGCAATTGTTGATGAAATACAAGGCTTACTGACACAATTTCCCTCTCTCGTCCTCAGAGCGGATGAACAGATATACATGCATATTTATGATACTCTTTTCCTGTTAGGAGGAGGAGGAGGAGGAGGAGGAGGAGGAGAGAATGAGCTGTGTGGATGTATGGATAATTCAAAAGGCGTAACAGGTCAACTGCTGCTATTTAAAGCTGTAGTAGGCTTTTTATCAACAGGCTTGTTAGTGGAAACCAGTTCATCTTCTTGGACTTCTGTTGAGTTTCAGTTTCCACTGGTTCACCTGGCTGCAGTTTTCCTTTCAAAGGCACCAGAGGAACAGTCAGGAGAGTTAAAATGGTCTATCTTACTCACTGTCGTTCACCAGAATCTTTGCACTGTTGAACAAATGCTCTCAGCTCAGGTGAGCTCTGAGGCTCTGATGGACCACCTGTCCATCACTGTCTATCACAGGCTAACTTCAGCCAATCAGATCAATGAACCACATGACCAAAGCCAGTTGGGAGAAGAGACTCCAGTGCTTCTCTGCTCTTCTTCTTGAGAGCCCAAGTAACGCTCAACCTACGATGCATTTTCAGTCTCGATCCACCGTCAGCGCACGTTATTTAAAGCATATTTAATCATTATTTCTGTCGTGTTTCGGCCCACCAAATCGCTCAGAGGTCCTTTAAACGCGGTCTAAATGTGACGGATGGAGGGGCTGACCTGTGAGCGGTGAAGGTGAGGTCAACCTGGATGTGAACAGCTGATCCAGGACGGATGCTGCGGCACTGAGGGGAGGCTGTGTGTGTGTTTCCTGGCTCAGTCAAACGTGTTACATATGATAACGTGTGTGTGTGTGTGTTAGTATGAGCGTAAGCATGTGTTAATCATGGCGGTGTTGCCCTCTCGTCTCTCTGTGCACACATATATAGACAGAGCGGCGGTTCGCACATCCCTCCCTACCTTCTCTGTTCCAGTTGGCCGCTGGTGTGTTTGTGTGCGCTCTCGCACTTCAGTCATTTTCTGCTAAGAAGAAGAGCGATGATGATGATGATGTCTGTTTTTGGAACAGCAGTGAGATTTCTGAGGTCTCTCTCTCCTTTCCTAGCCTTTTCAGGAGTGTTTGAGAGTGCGAGCGTGTGTGTGTGTGTGTGTGTCGGGGGTTATTTTGCCCATAATGCAGTGTGCTGAGGCATTATGGGGGATTGGCTGACAGGAACCGCTCCTTATTAGTCGTCTGGCTGGCTGTAAGAGGCTTTTCCTGCTTGGAAATGGAGCTGAAAAAAAAAAAAAAAAGAGGGCGAAAGGCGAAAGAGAAGAGAAAAGAGAAGTGGATCCTCCTGGTGTAATAGAGAAGAAGAGGAAGCTTGTTGAAGACGAACCTCGACGTGTTGAAGATTAGTCAATTACTTCCTTCTCCATCAGACACTTGACGTGTTGTTCACAGAGGAGTGTTTCTCAAAGACCTATTGTCAGAAGTCGACTCGCTGTGATCACTTTCCAAACCGTCCCAGTGTCTTTCTCTGACCTGTCTGGCAGGAAACACGATAAAAGGCCAACCTGTCTCCTCTGACCTGATAGAACAGTGTCACAGAGACGGCAGCAGGCTAACTGAACAGAGGCTGGTGTGGGGCTGAAGACGGGACTGCTCGTCCACTTCATGTGCTCGAGGTGTGTGTTTACATTCCTCAGACGTAAAGGAAAGAGGCGCAGGTCAGGGATGAGTTGTAAATCTTGTCAGGGTTCAACACAACGCCATGTTTTCCCAGGTTTCCCTATTTAAAGACACACAAAGGCGACGACCTAAAATGACTGACGTGTCCAGCGTTTGATGACAGGAGTCGCCTCTCGTGACTCACGCTCACATACAGCTGATGAAGTGATTAGCAGTCATTCCTCCTTCACTACATTCTGATGAAAATGAAGCGAGAAATTGACTTATTGTCCACAACAGCACAGAGCGACTGCACCTGCTGGGTTTGAACGTTGGTGACTGACTTTGACGGACACCAACTCGCTGCTGTGGGAAACATGGCTGACGAAAAGCAGCCGTCAAGCTGTTTTGGAATTTGGTTTGAAGGTTCATAATCGGAAACAACCAAAGATGGGCGAGTTTACACAGCGGCTGTGATTAAAGAGGCTGGGTGGACAGCTGATCGAGTGAATGGCTGATTGACTTAGTGACAGGGCTGGATTACTCGCTGTTCATGAGATAATCTCTGAGCTGGAGGTCTCAGGGATCCCGTCTGCAGCCAAACCTGCTGTCATGATACCTGAACCCCTGCTTTATCAGTACAAGCAAACACTGTTACCTGAAGGACAGGTGGAGTGCCAGAGGAGTGGTGAGACGGCAGATAGTGGCTGGTCGGGTCGCTGGGATCTCCCTTAAAGACAGGCCAAGGAGGAGTAGAGCTGTGAGGAGCCAGTCGAGGTGGTTCGGCCTTCTGGTCAGGATGCTGCCTAGGTGCCTTCCTGTGGAGGTTTACGTCCAACTGGTAGGATACCCCTGGTGTACCCACCTTACCCTGGAGAGATGAGATGTCTAATCTGGTTTGGGAACCTCCAGGAGGAGCTGGGAGAGGGTCTCTGATAGTACCTGTGCAGCCCTGGTGAAGCAGCAGACGATGGATGGATGATGGATGATGGATGGATGATGGATGGATGGTGTTTCTGTCAGTGTAGGCCTGCCATGCTTTTGTTCTTGTGTACTATGTGTATATTTACAGTAGTGACACTGAGCCCTAAAACACAACACAGAAGGTCTCATCTCTAAACTGGTGTCCTCTAGAGACCCGCAGTCGTGCTTTCCTGGTTTTACTTAAACCGATTAATCGATTAGCAAACTAGTTGGCAATTAATTTAATAGGTGGCAGCTGATAGATCAGTCGATTGATCGTTGCAGCTCCAGTCATTTGTTGGCTAACAGCAGCACCTCCTCCCTCCCGTCCAGCAGGCCCATCTGCCTCGTTCGAGCCGATTGTGGACCCGTGGCGTCGACCGCTGAGGTGTCACTGACTCCATCACTGCGACTCCAGCTCTCTTCCTCTGTCTCGCCGGCTTAAAAAAGCAAAGACAGATGCTGATTTTTCTGCTGATTTTGCCTTAAAGAGCCGAGGTAGCTGCTGTTTCGCTGCGTTTCCTTCTTCCCCTGAGAGAAGTGGACGTCTTCATGTGTCCCGGCTGTGAAACCTGGAACAGCTGCTTTCATGACATGAAACACGTCGAGCTCTTGGAAAAAGAAGAAATGTATTTTTATGTCAGTGTCGAGGTAACAGGAGGGAAAGACTTCTCTCAAATGCCTCCACAGTTTTAATTGCCCACCACGATCTCAGTCACGCTTTGACCTCCGATCCTTTAATTTGTTCTTCTTATTTTTGGCTTTTCTGCCAGATGGACTCCTCCGCTCGGGGACTGACAAAAGGGCATTATTCTGTTTTTTTATTTATCCTCATGGGTTTATCGTCTGCTGTAATCATCTTTTAAATGCATTTCAAAGGTTTCGATGGATAACAGAGATCTGTGGCTCCGATGCCAAACGGTCGCGCTGACTAATTTGGTGAAGCTCGCGGCCAGCTGCTCCGTCAGCGCTGCACCCAGAGAGGACGGATCCGAGCTTCGTCCTGTCGGGACGAAGTGTTTGCTCTTTGGTTTTCTTGATGTTTGCGTGGAGATTCGAGGGAGTGCGCCACAGTCTGGGTTACACGTTCTCCATCAGTAACTGTCCATCTGCAGCACTGTTAACATGCACACGTGTGCACAACACGTATGTGCTGCACAGATTAACCCTGGCCTTTTGGAAGTATCTCTCGTGTGTGTGTGTGTGTGTGTGTGTGTGTGTGTGTGTGTGTGTGTGTGTGTGTGTGTGTGTATGCAGGTAGGATTATCAAGCACTGATCATCTCTCAGTGCTCAGATAGATGAGTGTCCAAATTCAAAGCTCACACACACACACACACACACACACACACACACACACACACACACTCTAATGAAACTGTGCACATAAACGTCTTTGTCTTTAAGTTTCCTCTCCTCCTCTGCAGTTAAGAGTTTCCTCCGCTGTTTTTCAATTTGTCCCTGACTCAAACAGATGCATGCACACACACTAGCTCGCCCACACACACACACACACACACACACACACACACGACCTAGCAGACCTCAGCTGCAGAGACACGCTATAATTAGTGAGACAGCATCTTTAACTCACTCTCTCTTTCTATGCGTGTGTCTCTGTGTGTGTGTGTGTGTGTGTGTGTGTGTGTGTGTGTGTGTGTGTGTGTGTGTGCGTGCCCTAATTGCTCAGGTCAGATGAGAGTCATTAGTAAATAATTAATTTATTAGGCAGCTGTAGCCTGATGTTAGAGACAGTACGTTTACCTTGTTTTCTGACTCTCTCTGCTGGTTTTGCTGTAAAGATTTGACTTTTTTTGACGATGATAGTTGTGATTTTTTGCTCTGTTCCCAGTTTTCCTTGTATTTCCTCGGTGTTCGCCTCCGTCATGTGCCAAACCTCCTCCCTTCGCCTCGCTCTCTCTTCTCCTTTTCATCCACTCCGAGCTTCTCCTTTTATCTCCTCTCTCCCTCCGTCCCTCGTTCTCTGCTGTCTTCTCTCTCTGTGTGTCTATTCTCAGCAGTAAAGGTCAGATCCAGATGCACAGCGCGAATCTGATGCCTCCCCCACATTACATGCTCGCGCACACACACACACACACACACACATGCACACACACATGCACACACACTGACAGACCGTGTAATTATGTAGGTGTCAGAGGAAGATGTGAGGGAGAGCTCGGGTGAGGAGAGGCGAGTATCGCTCCTGTGTTCTGGCTGCAGTTCATGACATGTCTTAGCTGATTGTGGAGTAGAGAGCATGCAGGATTGTTTCTGCTGTGGCCTGCAGCTTCACACATCTGTGCATTTACGCTGACGTTACCTCCAATCTATCAGATCCATCAGAACATCTGTACTACCGGCACAGAGATCTACTTTAACGTCTGAGGAAAATGAGTGGTGGGACTTTAGTTTAAGACAGCTGATGAATAAAAGACAGTTCAGGTACCAGGAAGCAGACACACACATCACATACATCACAGTGTCGTCTTCCCTTTAGCCTCCTTACTCTCAGGCCGCCCTGAGATCGAGGCCACGGGGCCGTTCATGGCTCCTCTTATCTTGTCTTTATTAAACAACAGAAACCAGTGAGAACCAGTTTCTGATAAGCATACTGGGAGACACTGAGACAACGCGGGCTGTCTGATCTTTATGAGTGGACAGGCTGAACCTTGTCTCCTGTCAAACGTCACAATGCCACTTATGAGTTACTCCCCAGATGTGTTAGCACGACCGTCATTTTCAAGCACGCCAACAGGAGGAGCTTCAGCCTCTCCAAGGCACCGCTTTCAGTTTGATCAACGTTTTTGATCACAGCTAGCTCCATCCTGGCGTTTAGACAAACAGGTGGTTAAAAATGTAAATTTCCAATGAAAAAAAGAAGCAGTTTCTGGTTGAAAGTCACGACTCAGGTTGTGATCAGACTCAACAAAGCGGATTGTCACTTGTGTGTGAATAAGAACTAAGGGGAGAGAAAGGCTGGATTGTGGGTAATGTGCTGCGCTGCATGCTTTGGCTCTGTGACATCCTTACTGCCATGTTTTGAAGCCACAGTGGACGCATGAGACTGTTTGGACAGACGTTCGCTGAAGGTGGGGACACGTGAAGACTTGGACGAGTCTCCTCTTGTCTGGGCAGCCGTGAGATAAAGTGATGTGATTCATGGCTTGAATTGTTTGTCCTCTGATCTTCTTGAATAAACAGTTCATGTAAAAACATTTGTTAAACTTTGAATTATGTGCTCGACAAATAAAAACTTTAGTGTTTTTCTCCTTTTATGTAGAACATTTGTGCACATTTTCAATTCAGCATGTAAGAAAAATTTTAATATTAATGTATAAAGTTTAAAAAAGGTCAATAGAAACCTTTTAAACTGCAGCAGACTTTGTAAAGTCTGGTTTTCAGGTCCATGTCAGACCTAAACCGCGTCCATGCAGCAGAAGTAGGTGTGCGATCCTCGTTTGGTCTTGGCTGGTCTGAGTCCTCCTCCGGGGAGGAATTACGTGGTCCTGTATCAGGTTCACTCTCCTCCATATTTGTTTATATTGCCTTCTTGCAAATTCCGTGCCTGCATCGGTGCAGGAGAGCAGAAACCTCGTCCAAAGTTGGTCCGTCGGTCCCTGAACTCGTTGGCCGTCGGTGTACGTCGGTGGAAATCGTTGCTGTTCTTTATTTTCTCCAAGTCCTGGACTTTCTGATCATAAACACAACTCAGGAAACAATAATTAACATCTGTTTTTAGTGCATCACATTCAATCTTTGCAGAGTGTTTGCGTGTTGGTTGCTCTAAAGTCTTGACGGCTGAACGGTCTCAGCTGTCATGTAACAGACGATCCATAGTCCCAGCACACTGCTTCAGAAGTGCTTTTCTTGAATATGCAACGTTAATCACAAGTGAGAAATCCAGTCAGTGTCCTGTCGTGGTGTGTTCAGAGGTGTGAACGCTGACTGATGTAGCATGTGATAAAAACTGTTCATTTTGTTCTGTGTTCTTTGAAATCAGCGTCTCAGTTTTTACCTTTGCCTTGTTCCTCACAAGCTCGCGGTACATTATATCACCTGGAGTGTGTGTGTGTGTGTGTGTGTGTGTGTGTGTGTGTGTGTTATTAACGCTTCATTGAGAGCAGGGCTGGGGAAGCTTCTTCCTATCAGGGGCCATTTCAGTTTTTATAACATCCTTGGAGGGCCTTACTTCCTTATTGAACATATATATCAGGCTTAGCTCGACGTGATGGCTGGAACTGCCTCTCCTTGGCGAGACGTCAGATTAGGCCTGAAATTTATGGTGAGAGCGAGACTTGTCATTACCTCGTTGAGCTTCAGGGAATGTGCACACAGACCCTCTTGATGTGTAACACAGTGGCGTCACTTGATTGAGACGACTCATTTCTTTTTTGCAGTTAATCCCTTTGTGCTAGCGAAGCACGGCTGCAGCTCCGTCTGTGACAAGGCCGCTTAGCCTTTCAGATATCTTCTGCTGTATCTGTAATCGGCTCTGCGCCGACTCTTCGAGACGAGCACGTTTTGGAACTTGGTCCGATGCGAGCGGCTCCGCGGTGGCAACAAGGCGCTCCTTCACGAATCCTTCTGCAGGAGGTTTCAGCTTCTTAGCTGTTAGCTCACTCATCAAAAAAAATGTGGTCCTGTGAAAGCTGCATGTTGTGCACCCAAACTCAACTTTGTCCAAAAGCATTGGTCCTCACTGCTCGTCCAGGTTAGCATGTTTGTAGCTGTGATGACGCTCAAAATTTTTTTTTTTTTTTTTTCATCTCAATTTGGACATCGATTTCTCCTGGAAAAGCATCGTCTGCTCCTGCGTCATAACTTAATGTTATTAATAGCGTAAACACTATGTGTAAGATGCGTTCACCTGACCGTGATCCAGACAGGCGTACAGCCAGGAAGGACTGGATCTTATTCTCTTTTATCTCCTTTATTTGCTGGAGTGTAGTCTGTTGAACCAGGCGATGATGGAGCTCTGCTGCTGGAGCGTTAGCTGTGTGTGACCCCTCGGTGAGGAAAGTACAACCTGTGGGAAACTATAGATGGACATCCAGCTTCATATTAGATAGAAGTCATGTTTCTGATCAGCCTCGCTTCAGTTTGTGACAGTCAGAGCAGACTTGGTGTGACTCGAACCATCTGGCTTTAGAAAGAACATTTCAGCATATTTCTGTGTTTTTGTCTTTTCTTTAATAATATAACTCCACTATCTTTTGGCAAATTTCACTTTTATTTTCATTTACTCTTGTTAATAATTTGTTTTTTTCTCCCCATTTTTCAAACCATTGAGATGGACATTGTGCTTTGTGTGTGTGTGTGTGTGTGTGTGTGTGTGTGTGTGTGTGTGTGTGTGTGTGTGTGTGTATTTCAGCATTATGTTGACACTCCACCACTATGACTGTGAGTAGTCAGCTCACAGACAATAAGCAGTTCTCTCGCTCTCACGCTCTCTTTCCCACTTATAGAAACAGAGTGGGCTTTCAGAGTGGGAGTTTTGGAAAAGATACTTTGCTGACTCTGCTGGACAAAAAGGCAGAAAGAGAGAAAAAGCCTGGGAGTGAAGCACAAGTGTTCGCCTCTGAAATATCAGCTAATACAGCGGAACTCGAAATATCCAAGAAGAGGAATTCAGTATTTTGTGTCGAAATAGATTTGACTTGGGCCCGAAGATGTAAGATTCTGCAGTTGTTCACAAGCCAGAAGCAAAAACTATCACTAAGTTTCATTTGTTTTCTGCCAAAATATCAATCTTGCAGTGGAGTGTTTGCTTTAGTGAGTAAATGATCTGTTTTCCTGGTTATGTTTAGGCACAGTTAAAGAAAGAAGACAGAAAACACGCACTGACCGGAGACACAGTGTCTTTATTAACGTTTAACTGAAACCACAGTCCTCCTCCAACCCTGACCAGGGGGATTTTGTTGGAGACGAGACCCTCAGCATCTGGCAGGCCAAACCAGCTGACCAGCTCCTGAACTGCAGTACATGGATGCAGTTTCCCAGGCAGCGGTCACATCTACCACCACAGTGTCACTCGGAAAACAATTTAGTACCGTTGAAATGTGATTTGGAGCAGAGAGGGTTTCTCGGGGTGTCCCGACCCACAGGTTGGAAACCGCTGTCCTGGGCTATAAAAACAAACGGTGCTATTTCTGTCCTTTCTGTCTCCTGCTTAAATTCTTCCTCACTTGACTCGGAGACCACAGAGGTCTGCAGCGCTGCACCCTGGCTGCACCTCCGACGCTGCTAGCAGGCTTGTGGTCGCATGTATGGGCCCGTAATTTCATATTTCTGCTGTCTTGCTGGGATGGCAGCTTTTCAGACGATGGAAGCGATTAGACGATATTGATGTCAGACGTCAGACTTCGGACTTGAGAAATCCCCAGTTTGACCTTTCTGTCAACAGCTTCTGTGGCACAATCAGCTGGATAACGACTGTCGCTAAAAGCCCATTTAATGCAAAGTTTATCGTCTTTATAACTCCAGATTTCATCGTGTTATGTTTGCGTTGTGAAATGGCCTCTTATTCTGGAAACTACTTTCCTTTTACAGAGCTGCTGCTTTTTTTTTCAGTCCAGCATTTTGGAGTTCGATCTGAATTTGAACCTAAAAGTGTGAGCGAGGAGGAAAAAAGCAAGAGAAAATAGTGGGTGGATGGAGGGATAAATACGTGAGCAGGGAGGCAGATGAGGATGAGGTTGAAGAGGGGAAGCAGAGAGAGCAGGAGAGAGTGAAAGTGTGAAGGAGAGATGATGATGATGATGAGGAGGAGGAGGAGGATGAGGAGAGAAGCCAAGGCCTTTGGGCAAAGCCAAGACCGCCTACAGATGCTCTCTCCTTCACTCCCTCTCTCTCTTTTCTCACAGTTATCCTTCTTCCTCTCTCTCTCCTCCTCTCTCTCCATTTCACACTCACTTTCTCCTCCCTTTTTCTCTAATCTGACTCTCCCTCCTCTCACCCTCTCTCTCCTCCTCATCCACCCCCAGAGGAGACGTAATGTAGGCCAGCGTAGAAGTGAAGTGAAGGGCAGGCTCGCTCGCTCGCTCGCTCGGGCGAACGCACCAGACCTTCACCTTTTCCACCGAAGGACGCCGTCACATGTGCATGATCGGCCTGACGTTCATGACAAATGTTGACAGATAGATTTGTCCTTTTGGAAAATGAATTTAGAGACGTGGTCCGTGGACCAGTTCCATGGTTCGCCGTCGTTCTGAGCAGGTTTGGAGTGATAATGGTTTTCTCGATGATGTGATAAAACAGCTGTTGAACTCTCCTCTTACTCAACCTGCTGCTTCTGCTTGAGGTGGTGAAATAAGTTTGTTGTGTTGCTCTTTTGTTGTTGCAGTGTTCTCGTACTTCTTACATATTTCTGTGGTTTTGTTGAACATCTGATCTTTGGTAACCAAACCACTTCCACACGGCCGTGGTCGCTAACTCCTCCACCGTGGAGCAATGTCACTTCTGCTGTCAGCAGGAGTTCTGGCTGCGCGGTGCGCGATGGACACGGCACGGCGAGTCGACGGTCCGGTCGCTTTATCTAAATTTGCATAATCGCAGCTCAGTATCGAACTTATAAGCAAATAAGTGTGTCCGCCACGACGCAGCAGGCTCACGAAAATCGGATCAGGCTGTCAAAACATGCAGTGCTGATGAAACAGGAACAAAAAATCTGTCGCTGCATTGATTATTTTTCACCTAAAATGTTTTCAGGAACATATTTTATTGTTGCGTGAGGAGGTTTGTGATCCGGCCGCCGTGCACATCCCCCAGCAGCCAGTGCGTCAGTGGTCCGGTGTGTTCAGGTTCACTGGATCCTGTGCGGATTTTCTAGGATATTAAAAATAAACTGACGTTATTTAGAACAGTGTGATGTAACACAGTGACAAAAATAATGCATACAAGACCAAACAAGACAAAGAATCTCGAGGCTCCGTGCATGTTAGCGCAGTAGTGATTTGAGCTAACCTCAACATGCTAACATGCTAACATGCTCACAATGTCAATGTTACACCTGCAACAACTGATTCCTTTGGCAGCTAGAAACAAGCTGCTTATCTACACATCCAGAAGTTATGGAGCAGCATTATTTAAGACCAATGTTCACCCTCTTCTAGCTCCATTTTCAGTCTCTACCGTCTCCTCAGGGAAATATCTGCCTCTCTAACCGCTAAATGCTCCGTCATGTTCACCAGCTAACTGTGTCAGTCTGCTGTGCGGCGCCGAGCAGGTAGCAAACACTGGCTTTTTAAAGCGTTTGTGATGAAAACAGCTGCCGGCTACGGCTGAAAATGAAGAGAGCGATGAGAGCGAACCCAAACAGTGAAGCTGTGGGCTGGACAGATAAACAATGAGCTATAAAACTCTGTAAAGGGAGCTGATGATTCCCTGTAGGCTCGTCACGATGAGCAACTCCTTTCATTGTCATTTTATACATGGTTATAACATGCTGATGTTTACAGTGGACCCTGATTCATCCTGAGGGGATGTGATTGCAGTCAATCCAGAAGCAGAAATGCGATCCACGTGGCAGCGCTTGACAACAATCCGAGGGTTAGCAGTTATTAGGATTCACCCTCTGAGACGGTGAATGAGCGACAGACGGACAGACATGCTGCTGATGTGGCTCAAATAAAGTCGTGCATGCTGAAGAAGCTGCAAACCAAATCGGTGTAACAGCTCAGCAACACCTGAGAAAACAGCAAAAATAACCACTCGGTCATTGCAAATGATTTCTGTAACTTATGTGTGAAACTTAATTAGCAGCAGCTCTCCGGAGTTTGATTGACAGGCGTCGAAGTGGAAAAAAGAGTGTGCTGTGAAAGTGAGTATGAGCGAGCAGAGAGTGAGGATGCTTATAAATAGAGGGAGGAAGGTCAGAGGGAAAGAGTCAGGCTTCCTGTATCCAGCCTCACACCCGGATACGTACACACACACACACACACTTCAACAACACACAACACAACATAAATGTTTGACATGTTTCCACTTTTAATCGTTTGATATTCATGAAGCCATAAAATGCTTATTCATTATATTCTGTTCAGCTGCTCTGACTTATTCCTTCATGCATTAATCCATTTTAAGTTCAGGAAATAGTGAAATACACCGATCACAGCTCCTCAGGGGGACATGTGACGCCTCAGGTGGTTTGTCCCACCAACAATAAACCCAAAGATTTTCATTTTACAATGTAAAATAGAGAAAAGCAACAACACCTGTCGCTTGAAGAGCAAATATTTGGCGTCTTTGCTCGATAAATGGCCTAAATAGTTCAAATTGTCTCTGTCTATCAGCTAATCGACCCTCTCATCGTTTGTTTTCTGTTCTCCGGTGTTCTTCTGTTAAACTGGTGATGTTTCAACATCCGCTGTGAAACTGTTTGCTTCACTCGTCTGTCTTCAATATTTCAGTTATACACCTCATTCTGTGTGTGTGTGTGTGTGTGTGTGTGTGTGTGTGTGTGTGTGTGTGTGTGTGTGTGTTTGTTACTGGTCCCCATGTTGCACTTGCGTTCACAAGAACAGCGTGTTGTCCAGAAGTGCCGGCATGTTAACTTTGTGTGTGTGTGTGTGTGTGTGTGTGTGTGTGTGTGCATGTGTGTGTGCGTGCGCGCGCCTGCATGCGTGTGTGAAGTCAGTGATCTAATAAGAGTTGATAGTGTACCCGGCTGCAGCTGCTCTCACACACCCACTCGCTGTCAGAGACGCACAGAGAAGAGAGAAGTAGACTATAATTAAATATATTATACTTATTAAAGTGGAGGAAAAACGCAGCTCAGTCAGAATCAAACTCAGCTACAGAACAGAAATATGAGCACGGACCGTACGGCAGACCGATCAATTACCTCATTAATAACCATTTATCAATACTTAACAGCTGCTTAACCTTGATGATAACAGATTACTGACACATTTGTGATTCTGAAAGCAGTCTAAAGTTTGAGTCTCACCATTGCACCATGCTAGTATGCTAGTAGGCTAGCCCAGCCAATGTGACCGAACCAGACCCAGGGGTGTCTTCCCTCTAATTAGCATTAGCATTAGCATGCTTCAATAAACAGTGTGAACGCTGTGTTAATCATCGAAACCTCATCATTTCTTCTGATGTTAGCAGAGATGCTACGAAAATGCTGCAGGAAGCCCAGGTGTTGCCTGAAGAATATCTCAAGGTGCCGTCAGCCCCAGAAAGGCTCCCCACGCTCATGTCAGAAGAAATGATCGCAGCTTTATCAAATATGATGATTCGAAATGAGCAATGCCACTACGTCACACAGCAAAGGCCACGTTTTTCCTGGACGCAGCTTTTCAGCAGGTGGTTGATTGGTCACACTGCACGTTTGCAGGTATTGATCAGAGTAGCACGTCCCAGCGTCTAGTTGGGTAAAGCGGAGCCAAATACCCGATGTCAGAATTGATCTCACCTGGTTTGACAACATGTGCGCTTGCTTATGCGGGTCACCGCGGGACCATGACCACGTAAAGCGACAGAACGAGCACCAGGACAGACAGCAGTCTTTGGCTCAGGTGGGCCGACTGTGGGCCTTCACGCCCACAGGTGCATCAGTTGTTTTATTTAGTGGATAATCGGCGTGGCTCAGCGGGGCGGAGGAACAGCTGGGCAAAATCATTTGAGCCGGCGGCTGGTCGTCCGGACGCCTACAGATCCGAGCGGCCATTTTCTTTTAGTGGTTAACAACAAGTGACGCAGACAGACACACAGGGAGGAAGACGGACAGGCAGACACGGAGAGGAATGCTGGAGGCTCAGATAAAACTGGGAAGGAAGTCTGAGTGGGGCTGCCATGACAACCACACCCTTCACACACACACCCCCCCCCCTCCATTTGTACACACACATGAACTCACACATAAACACATTTACAAGTCCAGAGCGGCGAGATGGGAAATGTTTGTGTGTGATTATTGCCGAGTGTGTGCAGATAAGACAATAAAGAAGCCCTGCAGCTCGCTATCGTAACTGTGTGTGTGTGTGTGTGTGTGTGTGTGTGTGTGTGTGTGTGTGTGTGTTGATTTCTTCCTGCTATTGTCATTCGTGGCACTTGTGTGCTCCTGTTCCTGTGTGTGTGTGTGTGTGTGTGTGTCTCTGTGTGCATTTTCATGTGCTCGGGTTCAGACCGAGGCTGAGCCTAGAGGCCACGCAGGAGCTGTTTCCATCGAAGTATCAGGCGAACTCGGAGCAAACTCTTGAAATCTCTTGCAGAAAGAGAAGAAAATGCAAATTAGACGCATTTCCATCAAGTGGTTTGGAGCAAATAAACAAGGCTGGAATAAAGAGAAATACAACCTTTTGGCATTTCCACCACGTTAAATCTATTACTGCTGCTGGCCTGAATGCAGCCTCACACCATCAGTGTGTACACAGGATGCGTTCAGGCGCAGTGCTGAGTGTAGGTCACCCACGTTTTGGCAGAGCACACACACATATATCAATATATGTATGTACGGCTCAGACTCAGACGTGTGGTCCTGTCCACCCGTTTTTATCTTCTTTTTCAATTTGTACATAAAAACATTATTTTTCACCGTTTCTGTTAAAAGATGCTGAAGTCCTCCTGTCGCATAATGTCTGTTTCTTGTGTGTTTGCATGTGGCGATCAACCTTTATCCATCACAGCCCATTACCTGAGGCACTGAGAGGAGGCAGGCACACACTCTGTCCCTCATCTGTCACACACACACACACACACACACACACACACACACACACTCTCTGGACGTGCAGTGTCACCAGCAGCAACGAGCGAGCCTTTCACACTGACCCACATAGAGGAGGAGAGAGAGAAGGAGAGAATAAAAGGAGGGAGAGAAATCGGGGTGAGACAGAAGGAAAAGGGGGGATTGAAAGGCCAGAGATAAAGAAAGTGAAGAGGAGCAGCAGGAGGACGGAGTGAACATTTTCTCGATTGTGCTGAGTAAGAAGCTGCTGAAGTGTTTGAGCTCCACTCAGACGGAGCTTTTACATCAGCGTCCACGTGAAGATGAAGACTGTAACGTTGTGCAGGGTTAAACCACAGCTGGGAGATTATCTCAGGTTCCCTCGCTGGTTTCTCACCTGCAGACTCTGCAGGTTACGTTCGCTGACTTGACAACGCTGCAGGTCATCGTGTGAATTGAGCCCAGGGGGTGTTTTCACAGGGGCTGGGCGATATGCTGTGTACTGTCACAGTGCTTTGTTTCAGTTTGTCTGTGACTCAGCTGAGTCTTTATTAACTGGCTGCCGTTAAAATCTGGATTAAAAGTCCGTTATGAGGCGCATTAGCTGCAGCTCTGACGCCTCCTCTGGAACCTCTAACCTCTCTCGGGCAAATTCTTCTTAAAGTTAGGACGACACGCCTCTTTGTGAGGAACTGCTTCTGGCCTCGGGGTGTTTTTGTGAATGGTCTCTGCAGTGGATGACGTGCTTAAACCACACAGCAGATTGTTTAGAATAGCTGCTGTTACCTCGCACAACCCCGACACCCAAAAAGTTTGGATGTTGTTTGCAACATGAATAAAACAGACTGTGATAACTGGCTCATGCTCTTTGACATAAAGTCGACTGGAAACAGCTCAGAGTCAGTATATTTAATGTTTGAGCTCATCAGCGTCATTGATGTCTGTAAATATCTGATGCAGCAACACGTTCCACAGGTGAACAGGCTGATTGGTAACAGGTGAGAGGATCATGATTGGATGACTGGATGAAGGATGTTACTACATGGAGTTTCAACTTTTTTGGGTTCCAGAACATGATTTTGTAGAAATCATGTGTAGGTGTGGATATAAATGGAAGCACAAACTGGACAGTTTGAGTTGGGAATCTGTTACGCAGCGACACAAGTGAGGAATCACACTCTCTTATTGTGGAAACCCTTCTGTTAAAAAGCATTTCATTGTTTCAGAATGCGTCTTAATTTCATCAGTACTTCTGTTCTTCTATTTTTGGTCACAAGGAGACATTCGGATCCTCTGGATCCTGGTTTCTGAGGTTTTTCCTGCACTGTCAGGAATTAAATTCTTGGCCTTTAAATCCCCAAATCAGTCAAACTGTGCTGCACAAACATTCAGCTAAATGCCTCTCTTAATAGAACCTGTGTGTGTGTGTGTGTGTGTGTGTGTGTGTGTGTGTGTGTGTGTGTGCGCGCACGTGCATATGTAAGCATGAGCTCATGTGCTCGTGTGTGTGTGAGTGTGTTTGCCAGCTTGTCTTTGCCAGGTTATCTCTTACGTAATGTTCCAAAAATAGATTCACCTGTAAGGGAATGAAGAGGGGAAAGGACACAGAGGAGAAGGTGGAGAGCAGCAGCAGAGTGAGAGAGACAGAGAGCTGAAACAGCTCACTGTCGTTCGATGTCCACCTGATGACAGCGTGCTGGGGTGAACGTGATGTGATGATGTATACCGTGAGATGATTGATCAGATCAGCAGCAGTGTTGTGCTGGATTGCTTTACGGTGATATTCGCAAAATCCGCATTTTCACCTGCTGAGTGTCTGAAAATTTGAGCCACGTTTGGATGGAAACCTGTCTTATGTCACTCACTTCCTGGTCATGTCAGCCAATAAGCACAGGCGATGGATTCCCCAGTTTAACTTACCTGTAATGTCTAAAAATGATTATTCTGATGGTTCTTCTGTTGTCAGTGCTTGTGAATTAGCTTATTACCTCTGATCGAGCAAGGAGAGTTGAGGTGTAGTGGATCCAGTGTCATAGTTCATTGGACACCACTGCTCACACACACACACACACACACACACACACACACTCACACACACACACACACTCGCTGCTGCTGCTTCTTCCTTCCATTGACTGCTTTCATTTCCTGTAACCTTCATCTCATGGCTGCTCTGGCCTCACGCCTGATCTCTAACCAGACCTAATCTCAAGGCAAATCGT
This sequence comes from Chaetodon auriga, assembly GCF_051107435.1. Classification (NCBI taxonomy): domain Eukaryota; kingdom Metazoa; phylum Chordata; class Actinopteri; order Chaetodontiformes; family Chaetodontidae; genus Chaetodon; species Chaetodon auriga. The sequence continues at coordinate 17,864,150 of NC_135095.1, read as the reverse complement.
AACTCTGCACTACTTACGCAAGTTCAACCCGAATCAAAAAACACACACACACACACACACACACACTCACACACACACATTGTTACAGAGTACAGAGCTCAGATGTCTGGTGTCAGGTCTCCGTCGCCCGTCACGTTGATTGGCATAATTACCTGACCTGTGCTGCGAGTGTGTGGGGAAATGACTGTCGGTCGACTCGGTCCGCTCCGATGTTAGCGGCAGAACAAGTGAGAGATCCTTTCAGAGTAATAATGATAAATGCTGGAGGAGCAGGTGGACGGGGAGGAAGGAGAGGGCGGGTGAAGAGAGTGCGCTGGTTTCACCGGCTTCTCGGCTACAGGTGAGTGAAACTGTGTTAACCTTTGAAATCCTGCCTGTGACGGGGATTAGAATCGGCGTGACGCGGCTTTTCCTGTTAACCAGGAGTGAAACGAATCGATTCTCGAGGCGCTGCTTTGCCTAAATGTCAGGCTGAAGTGGAACGACTTCTTTTTGGTGGGAAGCTGTCGGGCTTTTGTGCAGGTGCTGAGAACATGTTTGAAATGAGCCTTCGTGGCTGTTACTCACACCGACCCGAAGCTGGTCTGGGTCGCTTCTGGCTCAGCTTCAGATAACAACGTGGAGTCCGACCCTGAGCCGGCAGCACTTCTGCCATTAAGTGCTCATTCCCCTTTCTTTTATTTATCCAAAAGATAACCACAGTATGCACATCTGGAGCAGACGATGTGATCCTGCTGCTTCAGACTCCGCTCTAAACTCACCTCACGTCATAATCTGCCCAAAACACAAACACACACACATTTTAAGACTCGTTTCACACAAAGAAACCTCCACGCTGACCACGCTCAACGGCCGAGTCTCTGAATGTAGTTCATCTTGTAACAAACGAGCAGATTTAGCCGTTTTCATCCCTTTGAGCAAACGCTTGCCTGCGCAGAGAAACTGGCTTCGTGCTGAACCCACACTGGTGCAGTTGTGTCTCCTCTGTTAACCAACTTCTCCCACATGATCTCAACATCTTCTGCTCCACGAGTCAGAAGATGCTCGCTTCGGTTCCTCCCACTTGCAGCTGCCTGTTATTCTTGTGGCTCTTAGTTTTGCTCTGACTTTATCAGTAATCATAAGCGGCGTCGAGGCGAGTGTTTGTGATGCCACCCACCATCAGGGACCCGTTTCCTTCCCACCTTAATCACCTGAATGGTGCTGAGCTCCACAAACAGGTGGTCCTGTAGTAACCGTCAGCTCCTCTGTGCTCACTGAGGAGTGTTTTATTTAGAAAACAGATGAGGAATTAGAGTTTGCATCTTCCTCAGCGTACGAGGCTTCTGTCTAAGAAAGAGCATAACAGTTTACTGTAAAGTCGCTCAATCACACACACACACACACACGCATACAGCAGATTCTCCACCAGTATAATTACTGGATGAGCTGCCGATGCTCCCACTGTGCTGCTGTCATGGCAACGCTGACAACCCACCTCTGCTGGAAGAGGAGGAGGAGGAGGAGGAGGAAAAATAAGGAGAGGAGACAAGGGGGAGGATGAGAAAGAAGAGCAGGGGAGGAATGGTGGAAGAGGGAGAGCAGAAAGAAAAGGGGAGATTGGAGGGGGAGGAGGCGATGGGGGGGGCAGACTGAGAAAACAGAACGTGACGTGGAAGACAAAAAGGAGTGGAGGAGGAAGAGGAGGGCGATTAGTTCAAGAGACAGTGAAGGCAGAATGGGAGAGATAAAGGGATGAAAGAAAGGGAGCATTAGGAGAGAAAGAGGAGGTGCTGTTCAGCTCCTCTGCTCAGAGTTCACTTTAATCTCCTCATCAGAGGCTTTAACTCAGCGTCCGTTTCTCTCCTCTATCGTTTCTCCTGCTGGACGTCTTTTAGTATCACCTCAGCCGAGGAGACGCCGGTTATTTCTCCATCTGTGAAAACACGTTTTGATCGCACAGCTGATTGATGAGCGCGTTAGTCCTCCATTATTTCAACTGTGCTTGACCTCAGTTACTTTAATCCCTGCTGAAACATGTTGTCGAGTCTTGACATCCTCTCTTAATGTAGCGTACATTCACTCATGTACTAAAGTACAGATTTAATGTACCTGTACTCGACTCCACTACGTGTATTTGACAGCTGTGGTTACCTGATAGTTTTACCTCAGAACATACGTGTGGTCATCTTAAAACATAACATGCCTTTCTATGAATTAAACTACTTGGGAATGTAGATTATATATATATTAGTAGTTAAATTGGCTCTTCATATTCTGGTCAAGTATTATTGATGTTTGTGTATTTGTGTCTTAGTGACTAATGGGGACAACAGGTTTTGAAACTGGTCCAGTACAGAAGGAAAGAGCTGCAGCCGGCGCCCACGTAACGGACCGCAATGCAATCCCACCAGAGCGCCGCCGAAGCGCAGCGACTGGACGTGCTTGCTTTTGCTCAGATAGTTATTCTAAGTGTCTGCCAGTGTTATGAAAAGGATCCCTGCAGAGAGGGAGCTTTTCTTAAAGAAGACCACCTTCAGCAGCTGTTACAGCGCCACCAGACTCCATTTACAAAAACAGTGATTTTATCGTTGTGAAACACGCTTCAGTCACCAAAACCAGTTCCAACAATCAGCAGCTTTAACTGGAACTTTACTTCACTGAGTTAGATGTGAAAACATGAGGAGAGGAGTGAGAGGGAGGGCGGACGTCAGAGAAGCAGCAGGGGACACCAGCATGTGCAGTCAGAATATTTCTACATGTAACCTGGGGAATCATTTAAATATGTCTGACTTCAACAGATTTTCCCAGTAAAAAAAACAAAAAACCATCATTACCAGATGAAGGAAACTGTGGTTGAGAAGCTGAATCTGCTCATTGCGTGTGCATTACTCAGATCAGCCAGACTCCAAACAAAGTGTGCTGAGTTTCACCTAAAGACGACCAGTCATTTCATGTGTGTTCCAGCCGGTCGTGTTCATGCTCACAGACCGTTTTCAGCCCATAATAATCACCAGCGAGCTGCAGCGTTGTGCTCCGCGGTGTCTTTCTGATGCTAACTGTGAGTTAGCTGAAAGTGGCTTTCATCTGAAGACATGACACGTGGGGGAGGGGGGGGGGCAACTTCCTGGAGGTCGAGACGGGCTGATAACAGTTTGTAACACCTTGAGGGAGCATGCCCACCTTTTGCAACACTGATGAGATTTAATCAAAATTGTTGCAAATTGGTTTTTAATTTGCAACATGTCCTGATGTCACAGTGTCTCCACGTCTGTCTCCATCTCACTTCTCAGCCTTTGTCTGCTCTGCGCACACAAAGCCGGCGTGCAGACGTCGTCAGTCAAAGACCAAGATGTTCTTTGAGAGAGTTTGTGTTCGCTCGTCTTTCTTCAGCTCCACTAATTATTTTGTAAAAGGCAAAAAGGAGCCGCCTGTTCGTGCTGGATGTGGCGCTTAGTTTTGCTTTTTTAATGCTTTTAAGCGTGATGTATTTTTAGATTGATGCACTTTTACTGCCTTTTTTGTGGACAAATCTACTTAAAATAACTCTGAAGCAAAGTGAACGTGTGTGTGTGTGTGTGTGTGTGTGTGTGTGTGTGTGTGTGTGTGTGTGCGTGCAGCCATGGTTGTGGTGTGTGCGGACCGCTGCAGTCTTTTGTGTGTTTAGATTTTAGGAGTGCGCCTTAATGCCTGTGATCCTGTCTGCTTTTAGTAGATTAGAACTCACTCAGATATAATGGTGGTCCGTGACCTCTGGATGACAGTGTCCGCCGCGTGTGTGTTTCTGTGTGTGTTTGCATATTTAACTGTGTGTTTCGTCAAGTCAGATATATTGATGCTGCAGGGTCTTTTTTTAGATCTCAGACTTTTCCTCTCTGGAAACAAAACACACTCGAGTGCACGCTTTCATGTGTGGATCATCTCACGTGCGCACAAACACCACACACAGTATGGTCACAGTAACATTTTACCCACCAGCTCTCACTTCCTGTTTGGGTGATTTTCAAAATATATTCCGACGGTCGTCACATATCCTCAAACAGAACTCATGAACGGAGTAAAATGAAAGAAAAACCACAGCAGGTGAAGCACATTCACAGAACGGAGCTTAACCTCCTGCACAGGTGTCAAACGTCAGCTTTCTGCCTTTGGTTTCACTTCAGAATAAGTGTCTCAGTAAAACTGTCGGACCGTCCGGCTGCTCGTCCTACTTCCTGTAATGGACTTGATTCTGCCATGTTGTCGTGTCCTTTATCATTCCCACCCAAACTATACATCTATACCTTCATCGTTGAATTCATGTTGTGTGTGTGTGTGTGTGTGTGTGTGTGTGTGTGTGTGTGTGTGTGTGTGTGGTCCCCTGTTCTATGTAACATATGTCCAGTCACCATACGTCCTTGCCTTTGTGCTGTTGTCACCCACGCAATACTATTTTTATCCCTGGAGTCGTGAGGGCGCGTACCTGCGTGTGTGTGTGTGTGTGTGTGTGTGTGTGTGTGTGTGTCAGGGTGTGTCATCAGGTTACAGTGTGTGTAAATGGACTCCTCTTTGTCCTGGTTGATAATTTTAGACAGACGGCCACTGAAACTTTCAACAGGGGGGTCAGATGCTGTGTGCAACCTTTTCCACTGACAGACAGACAGACAGACACACTCACACACACACACACACACACACACACACACCCTTTCATTCCCATAATTACCAATTTACCATAAAAGTCGTGCTCATCAACCGCCCCGCCTTCTAATTCATTAATTCTGAATTTTCCACATCTGAGAAAGTTTGTCTGAACATCTGGACAAAATCCAGATCCACAAAATCCAAAATCCACACACACACACACACACACACACACACACACACACACACGCTCATCTGTAGATATTGATGTTTTATGAACGGTTTGAAATCTTCAGATGTTCATGATTAAGCACCAGTCAAAGCTTAAGTTTGGAAAAAAAAGAACTGTAGTTGTTATTTCTGAAGGATTTGACTGTGAACACTCATCAGGACTTCGTGGGCATGTTTTGATCAGGTTTGATTGACGTCGCTCGTAGCATAAGGAAACAACGCCGCCCACAGCTGTCATCACATCTTAATTCAGACGCTGATAAATTCTGATTGGTGCAGCTGAACACGCGGCGTCACCTCTTCCCCACTCAAAGCTCGGTGGAAAACACAGAACCTTCATGTGAAGTAACCAAAAGGTCTCCATCAAATACAGACGTTTAAAGGCCATTTTAGCAGCGACAGATTTGTCTTTTGCCGCTGTGGTGAACACGTGACAGGTGCACGGGGATGAAGCAGGGGATGTAAACAGAGGAATACATTGAGATGACAGAAAAGAGCTGAAACATGAGATGACTGCTGACTCATGCTCTGACAGGACGGATCTGTCTCCGTCACCCCAAAGTGCTGCTGGCACTCTCTCCTCCAAGCTGTTCCCGCTTCTCCTCGACCAAATATCTCCAGCTGAACCCGCCGAAACGCGGCCTCATAGCATGAATAATTAATGGAGGTACTGAATTATGCTGAAATCTGGTTCTCTGTGTGATTTAGCTGCTCCGTGGTGAGAGAGCTGTGTCATACATAAGCATGACGCCGTCCTCTTTGTCCTCTCTTTCGGGCTTTGATTGTCAATCACGGTTCTGCTTTGTGTTGTTTTTAGGAAAGCCATCTCCCGCTCGGGCCTCCAGCACCTCGGCCCTCCGCAGCCCTCCCTGCCTCCTGCGTCCAACGGGCCCAACAAGGAGCTCCGTGCCTGCGTGGACTGGACGGTGAGACACTCAGATCGCATCTTTGATTACGAATAATGATCTGTTTCCTCTTTACATATGTGTTTTTCTTACATGTGTATTTTGCTACATTGTACACATGAAATCTTGTGAAGTGGACATCTTGTGTGTGCATCAGTACAGGTTGAAATACTGCACAAAAAGACAGTTGTCCCCCGTCTCCGCTGTCCTTATTCCGTCTGGCTGAGTCACTGAATGACATTTGGATTTTCGTGCCGACAGATTTGTCAGCAGACTGGTTTCTGCAGCCGTATGTTCGTGTGGAAATCAAAAGCAGCAATTTTCTTTTGGTTTTTGATCATTATTTGAAAATGTCTTGATAGCTGAGCGTGGCGGGAAAGACAGTTTCAGGTGTCAGGGCTTCATGGGACGCGACTGACTGGATGTCATTCACATAACGCCTCACAGAACAAAGCAAAAGAGCCGTTTTAAAACAATTTCCCCAAAAATGCTTCAGGAAACGACAAATTGATGTGGAAAGTACTCAGAAATGAGACACAAATGGTCAGAAAGTGCATCAAAAATGTTGGTTGGCAACTTGATTTCCACTGAAATCCATGTGAATAAAATAACAAAGCTGTTTAACAAACATGCAAAAACTCACTTTTGTCCTTTTCAGGGACTCCAAAGCTCTTTGGAGCAGTTTGTGGTCTCATTGAGCGTGCAGTTTGGAGCCTCAGCTGTCAAACTGTCCATTAAAGGCAAAAATGCCACAAAATGTAATCTTAAAAAAAAAAAAATCTGCAATTTTGTAAAAAGCCACATTTCAGCAGAAAAAGGCCAAATTGAGTGAAAGAAGACATTTTCTGTAATCAGTGACTCTTAATGTAAACCGTCATCACCTGCACCTGCTCAGACCTTACAAATCAAACTCAGCCAGATCCAGAAGATCAACCAGACAGCACGATCAATGATTTCTTTAAGCCACTCACATTTTCAGTTTTTCGAGAAATCTACCACAAATTCAGCCATTTCATTCCACAGTTATCAGTCAAAACATATCCCGTTCGAGCTGATTCTGTGATGAGAGTGTGTGTTTTTAAAGCAGGCTGAGCAGAAATAACTGCTGCCAACTTTTACCTTGTGTACAATGAGCCCAACGGAAGGCAGGCCTGCTTCTATTTTTATCTGATTCAGCAAGAAAATAATGACTGTGACAGAGGGAGGTTTTTACTCGGGATCAACAGTGTAGGTGCGTTTTCAATTTGGAGCGCAGCAGGCGCTGGAAAGAAAACAAACAAGGCTCTTTGGGCACGAAAACAGCATCCAAAATACTTCAAACTCACCGAAAAACAACCCGAATCCTGTGCAATCGAGTTCAAAAACGCTGGCAAGAACCAGGATGTCAGCGTGGGGATGTAAAGCCTGCACTGATCTTTGTCGGCTCGTAATCTTTCGCCCGTCCGTCACTTCTGTAACAGTCTGTTTGGCTGTATAATCAGGCAGCGGGTGAATCACGCATCCATCATGAATAGTAAATAAAGTGTGCCCTGTTGTTAATTAAAAGTTGTAAGCAGACAAACTGTTGCTGGCCCTCATCTGAGGTTCCCCTCTGGCTCGGTCTGCGGGGACACTTCCACCACGTCATCGCTGGCCTTTAGCTCTCTGCACGACACACACACACACACACACACGCTCATATATAATCATTGTGCTTAACCGCTCATTAATATACACTTAGTGGTTGATTTACTGCGGCTTTGTGGCCTCCTTTTAAGTGCTGATGAGTCAGAGCGTGTTTGTCCATATTCAGGGACACTCGAGGTTCGGGCAGAAGGACAGAATCGCAGCAGAGCGAAGAACTTGACTTTCTGTATTTTCGGGCTTCCTGCTGGGTGGAAGACGTTACAGGAGGAGGGGGTGGAAATGTTTACAAATGGCCGTTAAAAGGGATTTACTGTGGCTGATCGACTGCTGTGACAGAGACAGTTTTGGCTATGATTTAGCGTCGGAGATCAGTGAGAGACAGAGGGATGATAAGAAGATTAGACAGCTTTGGCTCTTCTCTCTTTCCACAGTCCAGCTCTGTTTGGCCAGTTGGTCGCTTATCATCACCATGTCAGCAATAGTTAAACGTCAGTGAAAACAACTGGCCGGGCGTCAGTCGGGCATTGTCGCTGCAGAGCATTGTGGGTACTTTCTTTCAGTAATAATCTCACTAACACAAAAGTCTGAAGGACCACCACAGAGGCTGACCTTGTGTAAGCCGCCGACGGCGTGTGCGTGCGTCTAGGTGTGTGTCTCCACCTGAACCTGTTGCTCCTGCGCTGTTTTGATTAGCGGCGCAGATTAACATGCACTGTGAAATTACCCACCTACTCAACGGCGGCAATTATGTGCTCGACACACTCGTTGACCGCTTTCACGAGCGAGTGTTTATGTGCATATGGTTGCAGTTTAATGTGACTGAAAATAATCTTGAGTGCGAGACGCACGGGGATAAGATGAGTTATTATTACAGCATTCTTCCTCCGTGTGTGTGTGTGTGTGTGTGCGCGCGCAGGAGAACGCAGTGAACGGGGATCACCTGTGGATGGAGACGAGCTGCTCAGGAGAGCTCTGTTATCTGGGAGAGGACACCTGCCTGCTGAAGACCGCAGTGAGTGCTGTCCACGCTGACCGCTGTGTGTTGAACTTCATGGGATCATCAGTGGAAACGTCCCTGTCTGTCTTATGTATCTATGCAAAGCCTTGAAACAGTTGATGACTTCAGAATCAGCAGCAGGTAGTTCCTATTGAGCTCCAGGTTTAAAAGCTTGTGAATCCACCTGGTTGGCCGAGCTGTGGTTGGCCAGGTGTGGTGGGTTTAAACGCCAGGCAGACGCTGGCCCTGAGCCAGGCATTACAGAGAGGAGATTAAGTCCAGCCACTGTGCTGCAACAGTTGTATGTTTTGCCTTTTTCTACTTAATATGAGCCAGCTCACGGTCAGTCGTAGTTCGTGCGCAGAGCAGGTGGTCCCAGCGGTCTGGAAATGGAGCGTATTGTCTGCTTTGGTCTTAAATACTGTCCAGTAATTCAGCGTTTCTTAAACAGGATGCTCCACTTTCACTCAGATGAACCATGTCTACAAAGCAGCCGAAGAAGCCGCTCGGAAAACAGAGAAAGTGAGCTGTGCAGAGCTGTCTGATCACAGCTGATGTGGACCTTCTGTCCAGCCACACACGTCTGACAAAGACTGTTTAATACGGACAGTAATGTCATGACTCGTCTGAATGTTTCCACTGAGGGCAGACAGACATACATTCACTGATCTCTGTCGTACGTCTGGTTAAATAAGCATCCCATCAGCACTGCGTGACCTCAGTGGAATCTCAGACTGCTTTGACATGTCACGGTTGACCCGAACGAGCCGATTCCTGCCTGTGCTCAGCTGAATCTGCCTGATTTAGTCTCGGTCCTCAAAGAAAAACCGGGCAGCTTGGAGGTGATTCCTCAGCAGTTTGCAGGGAGACTCTCGAGCGACCTCGCAGGTGAAGGTCACATGATGATGTCATGTGCAAAACTGTTACAATTTTCACAATTTCTGGCATTTTATAGATTAAACGATTGATAAAAAAAAATTTAGAAAATGATTTGCAAACTCTTCATCCAGCAGTAAACATGCTAGCAGATTACATTAGCCTGCTAGGGCTAGTGCTAACTGTCTTACTTGAGTCCTGCAACTGACTCAAACTTAAGTAAAAGTACAAAAGTATTATCAGCAAAATATACTTGAAGTGTCAGAAGTAAAAGTACTAGTTGTGTGGTAAATGAGGCGTCCTGAGACGATTGATGTGGTAGGAAAGAAAGAAAGGTTCGGCTCGGTTGTCCAGCGCCCGTCGTTCCCCGACGTTTCGTCAGAATGTCTTCAAAGAGAACGTGGCGCTCCTGAACGTGGCGTATTTCTTCATGCAAAGGTTCAGTGGTGAGAACAATCAGAGCCAGCAGCCAATGAGTAATGAGTCAAGGGCTGTTTTTTGTGGGAGAATAGCACTCTGCCATTAAGTGTTGCTCGCTGTGACAGTCAAGAGTGAACCTATTGACCAGTCCATTATCAGCTGTCGTATTATTACCCATAATGAGTAGTTTATAAGGCCAAGGCCAGCAGACTAATGTTATTTATTGGAGGCAAACAGCACTTTGGCAGGTTGAATGTTTGCCTATTATTTTTCACTGCTAGTCTCACTGTGTGATGAATGAGTGGGGTCACACCTGAGCCGAATCCATAGCCTGTTGTTCTTTCCCTTACAAGTGCACATTTATTGTTTTCACAGCCTTGTTTACTCAAATGATGTGTTTTTGCTCAGTTATTAAAGCAATACGTCAACATTTTGGCGAATATGCTGATCTGTTTCTTGCCAAGAGTTAAATGAGTATATCTAGACCCCAGCTGGTTAGCTTAGCTTAGCGTAAAGACTGGAAACAAGGGGAAACAGCTAGCATGGCTCTGTCCAAATCTTCCTACTAACACGTCTAAAGCTCACTGATTCACATGTTACATCTCTCAAAGGTGATGGCAGGTGGACGTTTGAAAGAGCCAGGCTAGCTGTTTCCCCCCGTTTCCAGTCTTTATGCTAAGCTAAGCTAACCATCTGCTGGCTGTAGCTTGTAATAAATATTCCCTTTAAGTTTAAAAATGATTATAAAAATTTAAACCTTGTGGTTCATCTGTAGTCTGAGCTGTTAGACGACATTGACCTGCAGACACGAGTGCAGTTTCTTGGTGCTGCAGGTCTGACATGACATCAACAGCAATGTTAAGAACGTGTGAATTTCATGGCAGCATTGTTTTAAAAATAGTTTTGATGACTGTGTAGAAAAATAACTAAAACTATAAAATGTCAAAGTGTCTCTTCTCACGCCAGGAGTGTCATTGTCCTGATAACGCCGGTGATAAGAGGCTGCTGCAGCTCTTTAAACTGAATGGGAGGAGAAGCACATCTGTGTGTGTGTGTGCGCTCTCATCAGTGTGTATCCGGGCGTGTGTGTCGTCAGTGCGCGTCCTCGCACAGCTTGTGTTCGTCTTGTGTTTGCTCACCGCCCTCCGCGCTGTGTGTCTGTTTTCTCCTTTAAGAAGTCGGCCCCCAGGAGGAAATGTGCTGCCTGTAAGATCGTTGTTCACACCGGCTGCATAGAGCAACTGGAAAAGGTACCGCACACACACACACACACACACACACACACACACACACACACACACACACTGTCATTACATTTCTAAAACATTAAGTTCATCCTTTAAGTCTGACACTTATTTCTGAGAATTGAGTTTTGGGGAACGTTGCTGTAAATCTGTTGAGGCTTAAACTGACTGCTGGAGGTTTTCTTATGACAGATGCATGATGGGTACGAGACTGCTGTGGTTCTGTGGAGCGAACAGCACGTTTCACCTCAGGCCTCTTCTTCAGGTTCAGACACACTTCAGCATCACTGCGTCAGAGCAGATGAAGACGTATTTCTCTGTTCCAGCTGTTCAGTATTCATATAGCGATTAGCCGCCCTGCTGCTGATGTTCTCTGGAATCAAACTGGCAATTATTTGGTATTTTGTGCCAATATTTGTGGTTTGTTATTTGTTTTTGTCTCTCTAGATTAACTTCCGATGTAAGCCAACCTTCAGAGAGGGAGGATCCCGGTGCCTCAGAGATGTAAGCGCGTGTGTGCGTGTGTGTGTGTGCGTGTGTGTGTGTGTAAATAGTGTGTGCATGTGAGAGAAGAAGAGTGTTTTTACATATCCTGCTCAGACTGTGTGTGAAGACATAATGTGAACATGTTCAGCATCTCTCTCTGACAGCAGAACGTACTGAGGCATCACTGGGTTCACCGACGAAGACAGGAGGGGAAATGTAGACAGTGTGGAAAGGTAAGGACACACACACGCACACACACACACACACACACACACACACACACACACACACTGTTCATAGCTGTCTTTGTTCATGCACACTACCTCAGTGTATTTCTGTCTGTTTCTGCAGAGTTTTCAACAGAAGTTCTTCCACAGTAAAGAAATCATCGCCATCAGCTGTTCGTGGTGTAAACAGGCTGTAAGTGAACCGTCCTCTGCGACGATATACCGCATATTCATCGTCATGTGGGTGAAACGACCCTTTAAGAGGCAGCACGCGGCTCAGATGTGAAGTGTGTGTTTGGTAAAAATGACTCATAAATAGCATAAATGCTAACAAACGGTGTTTCTGTTGCAGTTCCACAATAAGGTGACGTGTTTCATGCTGCACCAGATTGAGGAGCCATGTTCACTGGGGGCCCACGCTGGAGTCATAGTACCACCCTCCTGGATCATCAAAGTCAGGAAACCACAGGTGTACACACACACGCACACACACTCCCGTCACAGGCATCCCTCAGCAGTCAGTCCGCCGCTTGATGAAGTTCACTCGCTGTCATCTGTGACAGTAATGAGAAACGACTTTGTTGGATCTAAATTTAAAACTCTAAAAGAAGGCGTGCGTCAAAAACTGTGTGTGTGTGTGTGTGTGTGTGTGTGTGTGTGTGTGTGTGTGTGTGTGTGTGTATGTGTGTGAGCGAGCTCCAGCGTGTGTGTGTACGCAGGGTGTGTGAGAGATTTTGGCTATGATTTGATATGAGCTGACACATGTCTGATCTCTCTGAGGGAACTCTGGGTCCGTGTCTCCGTCATCACACACACACACACACACACACACACACACACACACACACACACCTCTCAGTCGCATCACATGCTTCATTGCACTTTTAATTACCATCACAAGGGACATGGTGACAGTGAACTAACCACTGAACTCTGTGTGTGTGTGTGTGTGTGTGTGTGTGTGTGTGTGTGTGTGTGTGTGTTCGTACCCTAGAGCTCGCTTAAGAACTCTGCCAGGAGAAAAAAGCGGACATCTTTCAAACGAAGGACAAGCAAGAAGGGACTGGATGTAAGTACGACTGTGACAAAGGATATTCGTGTTTACAGAAAGTTCAGATTTATTATTATTAATATTTATTTATTTAAATATTTACTTCCTACTCCAGAGCTGAACTCACGTGTGTACATGTATTTGTTGATGAGTGATTTATTCAACTCCTAACACTCATGGGTGCAGCTCATGATTATTTGTACTAGAATAATAATTTGATTTATTGTTCACTCACGTTTATCATCAGGCGTTCATGTAATGGTTTTAATCTGGAAAACATATACAAGCATGGTGTGCCTGTGCGTGTGTGTGTGTGTGTGTGTGTGTGTGTGTGCGCGCATGTCTCAGTGCAGTAACATATATGTTCTACACGTGGGGACAGTACCTCTGTGTATTTCCTCGCTGCTTCATGCGTTTGTCCCTCTGTGTCTTTCTGTCTTCAGGAGTCGAAATGGCGTCCGTTCATGTTGAAGCCCCTCCCCTCACCTCTCATGAAGCCCATCCTGGTTTTTGTCAATCCCAAGAGTGGAGGAAACCAGGTCAGCACCTGTTTCAGATCCCTGAAGCTCGCCTCATGTGAAGTCCCTGTAATGATTTCAGAGCACTTTCTGGAGAATTAGCTTAGAAATCAACATGTTCGTGCTTCCTGACATTATCAGCTGTTAATACCTGATTTCATGAGGAAGAAAAGCATTTTAACAGCATGCCGGGTTGTTTGATTACCTGTGTGTGTCTGCAGGGTGCCAAGGTGTTACAGATGTTCATGTGGATCTTGAACCCTCGACAAGTCTTTGACCTGTCACAGGGCGGCCTGCGAGAGGCGTGAGTACCTCCAGTTTGAACGGTGCTTTATTAACACCTCGGGTTAAAGTCAGCGTGACATTCTGCCCTTCACTCTGCTTTATCTAACTGGAAGGCCGTAATGAAAGATTCACGTGCTGTGAAACAGTGTTTTCTCTGGCCCATTTAGAAACCATTTTCCACTTACGCCATTATTTAACATCACATTATGAACAGTCCGCTCTCTGGGAAAACGCTGCAGCTTTTCTCTTCACTTTCAGTCATTATCCTCTTTTATTCGAAACCACAGGTTGAACAGTTTTCATGAAACTTGGACCAATTACGCCCACTCGACACCGATCAGCACTGCTGAAAAACCGCTTTTATTCTACAACCGTTCTGCTTTGTGCTCTCTGTGAATCGTCAGGTTGGAGTTGTATCGGAAAGTGCCAAATCTGAGGATCCTCGCCTGCGGAGGCGACGGCACAGTAAGGCTCCGTCCTGCTATCACCTCTTTCTGCTGCGTGTCCTCTGAAATCTTTGCAGCTTATACGTTGTGTGCGTGTCTCTGTAGGTGGGGTGGATCCTGTCCACTCTAGATGAGCTGCAGATGAACCCCCAGCCTCCGGTCGCTGTTCTTCCTCTGGGAACAGGAAATGACCTCGCCAGGACGCTCAACTGGGGTGGGGTGAGTTCCTAGCCTTGACTTCTGAGAGCGGCAGGACGTCGCAGTTTCTCCGCCCTGTAGCTGTTCGTTCAAGTGTCTGTTCAGCCTGTTAAATGAAGTTCATCCACATCGCATGTGTGAATAAATATCTAATGAGTGCATTCTGCACATTATGGACCGGTGCTGATGTGCGGTTAAATTAAATGCAGTATTTTCCTCCCCGACTCCTCTGGTAGCTCCAGCAGAACTCAGCACATTCCAGGAAGTCTGCGACGGTGTTCTTCCTGCAGAGCTCACCCTCTAAACCCCGACATTTAGCCACCGTCTGACCTCTCCGAGGCGCAACACATCGAGCGCAGATGACACATTCGCTGCTGACGTTGTCGAAGTTCGTTTTATCTCCGCGTTTGTGCCTCATCTGATGATTTCTCTGCCTTTGTACAGTTGAACCACATTAGTGCGACGCAGAATCACAGCTGAAAGAGCAGAAAATAGAAGCTGTGTCCAAACACTTCCTCCTGTGGAGAAGCATCGCAGCAGCGACACCTCTGCACACGGCCCAGTCGTTTAGAGAGTTTAGAAATCCAGTGGTCAAACTTCTGCAGCTCCTCTCTGCTCTACGTTGCTTCATAATGAGTTTCAGCTCATTTCTGCAGCTGTCCGCTGTGGTTCACTCTCTCGCTGCTGTCTCCAGCTGCAGGGGGCAGCTGTTTGCAGATAAAGACCCGCTGTGCACTACCTGCTCGGCGGCTCACAGCAGACACAGTTAGCCACTAGCTGGTGAGCATGGCGGAGCATTTAGCAGCTAAAGAGTCAGACATTTTCCTTAGGAGCTGGTGGAGACCAGAAAAGAGCTGAAAGAGAAAGAATATTGGACTTAGATTCATCAGGTGACACAAACACGACTTCAAATCAGTATTAATGTTGTTTCATAACTGCCGGCTGCTTAAATAAGCAACTTAAAAAGTGATGATGTTGTGCTCGCAGCTTGTTTCCACCGCCACCAAGCGCAGGTTTAAGTACGTTTAATTTACACTTCCATTACGTTTGGAGTCTGTTCTCTGAGCTAAGACTCAGAAAAGTCAAACGTACTTCACCGTCCGTCTGTAGGAAGGCGCTCTGGGCTCTGGCGGCTTGTTACTAAAATAAGGTGAAGTGAGGAAGCATCAAGAATCTGCCCCTTGACACACTCACGTTGCGTAACTGCACTGTAACACAGAAGAAGAAACCTTTACCAGCACCCACATTCCTCCATTAGGCTTTTCTTCAGCCCAGTTATGTGGGCTTGTAGCGATGATAAAACCTGGAGCGTCTCTCTGAACGAGTCCAAAGTCTGAGTCAAAACCTGAAATGATGCTTCGTCCATTTTGCATCTCCTTTAATTAATGTTCTGATAATATCGAACATGCTCTCGGTCTCTCAGCTCGGTGTGAATAAGGCTGGTTTAGCGTCACTCGGTGTGGAGCGCGGTACAGTCTTTGCAGACGCTGCAACCAAGGACGCGTGAATGACTTTGGCGTCTCGGGACTGCAGGGGGACGATGCTGGAGAAGTCCTGATGCAGAGAGAGATAGACGCTTTGAAGGAGGAGGGGGCTGAACGAAAACTCAGATCTACCTTTTGTGTAATTAGTGTCTCCTTTTTGTCCTCTCGTTCAGCAGCAGGGCTTCTTTATTCACTCTGTCTCTGTTGCTTCTTTCCTTTTCCCTTTCCCTTTCCTCCCCCCTCCTCTTCATCTCTCTCCGTCCTTTCCATTCTTTTTTTTCTTTTCCTTTTTTCTTTTCCCTTTCCTTTTCTGTCCCTTCCTCTCCCTCCCTTCCATTTACCCTGATTTGTTTCATTTTATCCTTTCCTTCCCTTCCTTCTCCTTTCCTTCCCTTCCTTCTCCTTTCCTTTCCTTCCTTCCCTTCCTTCTCCTTTCCTTCCCTTCCTTCTCCTTTCCTTTCCTTCCTTCCCTTCCTTCCCCTTTCCTTTCCTCCCCCCTGCTTTCTTTCCTTGTCCCTCTCTCCTCTCTGACACTCAGTTGTGTTACTCACTGTTGCCTCTGCCCCACCTCTCTCTGTGTGAGTGTGAATGACCCTGTGACTTGCTGTGTGTCCGAGTGTGAGCACTGCTGTGCGTGTGCGTGTCTGTGTGTGTCTGTGTGTGTGTGTGTGTGTGTGTGTGTGTGTGTGTGTGCCCAGCTGATGAGCGTTACTATCATCAGATTGTTGTGTCCTTGTGTGCGTGTGCGTCACTCGGTGCAGTCCTTGGTACACTGATTTCCTGACCCTGTCCAGAGGGAGACAGAAAAAAAACAGATGAAAGAGACAGAGGATGGAGAGAATGAAGGACGGACAGAATGCTGTCCATTAGAGAGACCTCGCTTGAATAGGATATGAAGGGATGGACTGATGTCAGGAGAAAGGGAGGAGTGTGTGTGTGTGTGTGTGTGTGTGTGTGTGTGTGTGTGTGTGGGGACATAAATCTGTTTACACAGTCACATTGTGGGGACAAGACGCAGGTCTGCATAATGTAAATCATTACATTTAGGATGCAGACTGGGGTTAAGGTTAAGGTAAGTTAAGTTAAGGGTTAGGATTAGGGTTAGGCAAGTAGTGGTTATGGTTCGGGTAAGTCTCCAGGAAATGAATGTAAGTCCATGTAATGTCCCCAAAAGTGATGAAAACCTAGCGTGTGTGTGTGTGTGTGTGTGTGTGTGTGTGTGTGTGTGTGTGTGTGTGTGTGTGTGTGTGTGTTAGCCCGTAGATAAGGGACAGAGAGGCTTTGGCAGTTGGACAGATAGAAAGAGGGATAGAGGCCATGAATTAGCCACAGATGACATCATCCTTTCATCCCTCTTTCTCTTCGCTCCACATCATTTTTCCTTCCGTCCATCTGCGTCTCTTCTTCCTCTCTTCTTCTTTCCAGCCGTACACTCCCCACTCTCTTCTTCTCCTCCACTTTTGATTGTTTTTGCTAGAATGCCTTAACTGACCGACTTACCTTGAGTCCTCTTTTAAATGAACCTAACCTTTTTGCAGCTGTTCTCTCCATCACATCACACCGTCTTCCTCAGCTGGCTGAGGATGCTGCGATGTGACTGAAAGCTCCAGAAAAGCTCCTGAACGGACCTTGTGGTGACATTGTTTTCCTAACGATGTTCCCTCCTCATATATGAAGTCAGCTGTGATGGAAATATTAAATTTTACTTCGCAGGCACAATGCTGTAACTGCTGACTGCGTGTGTCCCCTAATGGAAATTCACTCCTTTTCTGTCCATCTGTGTTTCTTCGTCTGCAGGGTTACACAGATGAGCCGGTGTCCAAGGTCTTATGTCACGTGGAGGACGGCTCGGTGGTGCAGCTGGACAGGTGGAACCTCCTGGTGGAGAAAAGTTCTGCGCAGCCAGAGGAGGGCACGCAGAAGGTCAGAAGTCAGCCAGCAGTCTGGTCTGGCAGCTAGTTTGTATCTGTGTGTGTGTGTGTGTGTGTGTGTGTGTGTGTGTGTGTGTGTGTGTGTGTGTGTGTGGACAACAAGCTGTTCACAGTCACACTGTGGGGACGACAAAAGGCTGGACCCTGTGAGGTTAGACTCGACATGAAGGCACAGAGCTTGAATTCTCGCGTCTTCCAGTCGACGGCTGATTGGCTGTTGCGCGTCACATGACTGCCTGTCGCAGTGTATTTCCTGCAGCTCATTGTTTCTTCTTCCTTCTGGTACGATTGCTCCTTGCTATATTTAAAACTGGGGGGAAAAAAAAGCTGAAAAACTCAAACACAGATCACAGCAGCGATCCGCGCCGACAGAAGTGACCAATGAAAAGCATCTTCTGAAAGTCTCGGCGCGAGTCGCCCCCAGAAACCTTTGACGAGCTCCGTCTCAAAAAGGCCAGGACGCCGTGTGGAGCAGCCATTTGCAGACAAGCTGCGTTTCCTGACAACAATGTCCTGAAGTGTCATGTGTTCACAAAGCGGTGAACCTCGCTCCTCCCTGATCGACTGAGCCTCCCCAGGATGCCCCTTTCACACCCAATCATGACCCTCTCACCTGTCACCAGTGAGCCTGTTTACCTGTGGAATGTTTTTTTTTTTTTAGAATCAGGAAATGGTCCCTCTGAATTACCTCCTGATGTGTTTCTGGGTTTTCATTCTGTGTGTGAGTCTCCAGAGATGGATGGACGTGATGTATGAAGGCACAGTATGTGTACACGTGTTCAGCTGAGTGGGACTGTGAGAATAAATGATGTGATATTTATGCAAAAACACTCACTGGAGTGTTTTCCCTGTGTCCTCAGCTGCCTCTGAACGTGTTCAACAACTACTTCAGCCTGGGCTTCGACGCTCACGTCACCCTGGAGTTCCACGAGTCCAGAGGTCGGTGGAGTCTCTGTCTTTCTGCGCTCCGCTCTGTTTTAACTCTATTTATATCCCATCAAGTCCTTCTGTTTCCCGGTAATGCATCCCACTCCGCTGAAAGACGAGCGCAATAAGATCAAATATTAAAGAGGACACGTTCTGATACACACCAGCATCCATGCATTCGCCGATGAGTCAGATTTTCACACTTACTCTTCGTCTCTGTGCTCTTTTTTTTTTTCATGTCTGACCGCAGCAGCAACGTGTTTAATGTGTTCTCCTTCTTCTCTGCCTCTCTGATTTTGTCTCTTCCAGAGGCCAACCCCGAGAAGTTCAACAGTCGCTTCCGCAACAAGATGTTCTATGCAGGAGTGAGCGTCCCACACACACACACACACACACACACACACACACACACACACACACACACAGAGTTTCCTGTGCTCTCTCTGTTTGTCTTAACACGACACACAGACCCGTGTGCGGTGTTTTATAAGAGTGATGGCTGAGAGGAAGGTGAGATCGGCGTGAAGGAAGTGAATCAGTGAACAGACAGACGGGAGGATGAGGAGAGATGGAGCGGCCGGAAGAGAGATGAAGGGGAAACAGACGAGCTGTTAGCTCAGAGGAGGGGAGGTTAGGATGAAGGCTTTGAGATGGAAAAGTCTTATTTTCAGACCTGAAAATGTGCGATCATAGTCCTGATTCAGACTGCACTGGAGAATGTCAGCAGGGCAGTTTTCATCCAGAGAGCTTCAGTCAACGTGTCCTGTTTGATCTGAAGCTTCATTCTTATCTCTGAGAATCTTCTTTGGAATCTGTTGGTGAGACGTCAGGAATGAATTATGGGCGTGAGTCGGAAAGGAGGCGTGCAGGGGAGTGATCTCTTCTTAATGAACTGTAATTCTGTTTGATTGGCTCCTTTTCTCTGTTTGTGTGTGTCTTTGCAGGCTGCCTTCTCAGATTTCCTCCAGAGGAGCTCCAGGGATTTGTCCAAGCACGTCAGAGTGGTGGTGAGTGTTAACACGCTCTCTCTGTATCGTTTTCCGTGTCGACATGTCTGGGCAGCCGTTCGGCCCGGTGCTTAAAAAGGCCGTCTTTCAACTGCTGTTTGAGCGTCGGCCGCGCTGAGGTGTCCTTCAGCAGGATACTGAATCCTGATCAGGGCCGCTGCTCTGCTGTTGACCGCTGGCCTCTATACTCAGAGCAGCCTTCCTCATTAATAACCAGGTCAGAAAACAGTGAGAACGGGGGCTAGTTCTGTTAGCAAAGCATCATTTTTTGATCATCTCAGGCTGATATTAAAGCACACGGCTGGCAGAATTATATATATTTTGTTTGCTTCCTCTTACTTTCATATCCTTTGCATTGATGCCATCAAAGACATACACTTTGATTGTTAAAGGCTCAGTTTTTAGCAGATGTTCCTTACTGTACTTTTAGAAATGGAGCATTTGTTGGGGACTATTTTCTGGTGTGTTCGTGGTACTGAAGGAACGCGTCACCCAGTGCACTGAAGGCATCACTGAAGGTGTGTTTCTGATAGTTAGGAGCTCCAGCACAGCAGCACAGAGGAAGGAGATTTATCAGGCTTTGGAAACACACACATCACTTGTTAGAAGGATCAATTTACTGGTGGTTTTGGTGTTTCCCTGGAATTTGTCAGTGATAATATAAAGTATGTAATTTCAGTCAAACTGAACATTAAATAACAGCTAGCTTGTTGAAAAATGGCTAATTCCACATCAGACTGACCCTGAAACATAATCTACGTTCAGGCCGCGTCAGGAGAGCTGAGTGTGTCGGGCTGACGTTACCTTTGACCTGAATCAATCACTTTTCACCCCAACACCGAGCCGGCTTTGAGACGGAGAGCGCTGAAACTGAGAAGGAAAACCGAGAACCGAGAGAAGCCTGATGGCATTTAAAAGCACGTAAAGGATACGAGAGTCGCTTTGTGCTGCGAAGTCAGGAGAACGAACACACGAGAGCACGCAAGCCGCTTTCTAAACCGCCGCTCGAGTCCACAGGTTCTAACTTTCACTCTCTCTCTGTCTCCGTCTCTCTCAGTGTGATGGTACCGACTTAACCCCTAAGATCCAGGAGCTGAAATTTCAGTGCATTGTTTTTTTAAACATTCCCAGGTAGGTGAATACACACACAGTCTGACGTCTGACATAAGCTGCGTCAGTCACTGGGATCATTTTCACGTCCAGAACTTCTGATTATTCAGTGTTTAAACCTTTAACACAGCTAGAATAACACAATGAGACACTGCAGATGTCTCCTGATGACTGATGAAATCACTTAAAGGCGGTCAGTCCTCAAGGCAGAGACATGAGGTCTGTCTCTGTGTGTGTGTGTGTGTGTGTGTGTGTGTGTGTGTGTGTGTGTGTGTGTGTAGGTACTGTGCTGGCACCATGCCGTGGGGAAACACAGGTGACCACCGGGACTTTGAACCGCAGCGCCATGACGACGGCTGCATCGAGGTTATCGGCTTCACCATGGCCTCACTGGTGAGAGAAACAGAAGATTAAAAAGAAAAACACAATTCAGAAGAAAAATGGCCGACAGAAGGAGTAGGAGGAGGAGGAGGAAGAAGGAGCAGGGTGGTGTGTGTTAGTGTGATCACGGCGCCTCCTGTTGTTATTATAACCCTGAGTGCACGTCTCCCTTCTGTCCACCAGGCGGCGCTACAGGTCGGCGGTCACGGCGAGAGGCTGCACCAGTGCAGAGAGGTCGTCCTCACTACCTTCAAGACCGTACCTGTTCAGGTGAGCACACCCTCTCTGCCTCACTGACACGACAGAACACACACGAGCTGCAGATTTGGGGCGTGCGCCTCGTCCGTCCACCTTAAAAACGTCCCAGTGGAGGCGTCAACATGGCTCCAGCTCCACTGCAGCCCCTCAGACGGCTCCGCTCTTCTGATTCAGATGCTGCTCAGAAATGTACTCGGCATGACAGCAGGATAAAAATAGAAAGCTCATGTTTTCTACAGGATTCATCAAGCAGAGGAAAGTACACAGTAAACTCACAGAGCCCGAAACACCACAAGTCTCCCTCCACATGAATCCTACAGCCTGTCAGCTGAGTGTGAGACTGCGGACTTCACGTCCCCTCAGTTATACAGCGTGTTGATATATAATTAGACGTATTAATAAACGGTTGATGTGGGAAGAGCTCGTATTTCAGCGTACTGTCTGAGAGGATTTATTGTGTGAAACGTTCAGGGCTGAAAATAACTCACCTTCTCGACGCTCCCGACCGTCTTTCATCCACTACTACTGGCAGTCTTCTCCTCTGCCTGAGGACGGTTGAATCGAGGACAGCTGGACTCGGCTGTGGAGGGACTTTCTCCAGAGTGGAGCCTCAGGTGTTCAACCTGAGGTCGTGTGTTCTGTGATAATGACCCCACAGAGGCCAGGTCCTCGTTAGAGTCGCCGCTCTCTGCCTGTAGACCTGATCCTTGTGTGTCTTTGCAGGTGGACGGCGAGCCGTGTCGACTGGCTCCCTCCACCCTCCACATCTCCCTCCGAAACCAGGCCAACATGGTCCAGAAGAGCAAGAGACGCACCTCTGTGCCCCTGCTCAACGAGTGAGTCACGCACACACACACACACACACACGCAGACAGAGGAACTAGGCCAGCAGTGTTGTAAAAGCCGGGTTGCTCTGAGTGAGTCATACAATCTGTTTAGTGGGAGCTGACATTCACTCCTCTCAGTGTCCCACATCGCTCTCCAGCTCGCCAAAGCTCGGCCGGCGCAGGGATCTCTGCGCTGTCCGCTCAAACCAGTCCAAACTGAAGCACCAGGAAGCTCTCCAGGGACACTTCCACACGGAGCACCGCGTGGCTTTCCCGCCACTGCGCCGCCATTACGTTAGCTGATTAACAGTTCACATGTGTGGCTACTAACACGGCTCGTCCTCGCAGTACTAATAGTTCTTCGTGTGTATCTTTGTGTATTTCTGTGGGTCTATTCCAGCTGGTCATGTGACACAGACTGACACAGTAGACGAGAAGTACTCGCTGTAGCTGCAGTAACTAGTGTCTCTGCTCGATGTACTGCTATGCTACTGTACTCTGTGCTATCAGTGTTTGTCTACTTACCTCTGGGCTTTTCTCCGTCTGTCCCTCCTCCTGTCCCCCCTCCTGTCCCTCCTCCTGTCCCTCCTCCTGTCCCTCCTCCTGTCCCCCCTCTTGTCCCCCCTCCTGTCCCCCCTCCTGCCCCCCCTCCTGTCCCTCCTCTTCTCTTTGCCAAAACATGTCTATAATCTTTTTGATTATTTATTATTTTCATTTGTTTACCTTCTCTCCTCCCTTTGTTTCCTTCCTCTCCTCTTGTTCATTTCCTTTTTCCTTTGTCTCGTCTCCTCATTTCCTCTCCTCTCCTGTTTTTTCTTTTTTAATCCTCTTTTATCTTCTCCTTCTCTCCTCCTCGTCACTGCTCCTGTCCTTTCTCCTCCTCTGTTTTTCATTTTCTCTCCTCTCTTGGTTGTCCTCTCCTCTTATTTCTTTGTCTCCTCTCCTGTCTCCTCCTTTCTCCTCATGTCCTCATTTTTCCTCTCCTTTCCGTGTCCCTCTTCCCTCCTTCCCTCTCTTCTCCTCCTCATCTTTTTCACCTTCTCTCTTTCCATTTGCTCCTTGTCTCCTCTCGTCTCCTCTCCTCTCCTTTTCTTGTCTGTTCCTCTCCTCTTCACTTTATTTCCTCTCCTTCTCTTCTCCTCTCCCCTCTCCCTTTTCCCTCTACCTCTCCTCATCTCTCCTCCTCTTCTTCTTTTTTCTTCTTCTTCTCTTTTTCCTCATCTATCCTCTGTCTTTGTCCTTCTCTCCTCTTGTCTCATCTTCTTTCTTCTTCTCTCTGCCTCCTCTCCTCCTCCACTCCCTCTCCTCTCTTCTCTGCCATACGTTCCTCCTCTCTTCTGTGTGTGTGTGTGTGTGTGTGTGTGTGTGTGTGTGTGTGTGTGCGGCGGTAGTATTCAGAAGGTGTGTGCAGCTGATCTGCGCCGCCTCTCTGCTCCCCCAGACTCCTTCTCTGTGTAAGTACCTCAGCCCTCTGTCACTCTACTTGGTGTTTGTGAGCGAGTGCGTCGCTGCTGTTCGTCTCAGGTTCGACCGATATTTGACTCCATGACACTGAAACAGTCAGTCGGCGTTTATGATGAGTTATGATTCAGTTTAATTCACATTACAGCCATTTTAACCCGATTTACCATCATTTACAATCCTCACTGTACCAATAATAATAATACTAGAACTCACTTTCAGCCTCATTTTTAGGTTTTATCTGCCATGATGTCTGTTTATTTGCACCTGTTTCTTATAAACGCTTTGCTTTATTTCTACATATTCATTTTTGTTTTTCATGTTTCTTTATTCTAACTAGTTTTTCAGTACAACTTCAGGAGCATGCTACATAAATAAAATGTCACGAATACACCTTTGAATCCTGCAGCAATTATTTTCATACTCAATGAACCAAATATGTATTTTTGTATTCATTTAACCAACAGTCCAAAACTCAAAATATATTCATCTTTTAATCGTAAAAAACAGAGAAAAGCAGGAAATGTTCACATTCGAGAAGCTGGAACCTGCGAATGTTCATGAAAAATGACTTGAACAATCAGTCGCTTTGCACAAACGTCGCCTTCGTTCTCATAACGAGCTTCAGCCGACGTGAACGCTGAAACTGTTTGCAGCATCAGTCTGAGTCAGTGTTGGTCGAACCCAGGTTGAGTCGTATCGTGTTGAATGTGAGTTTGTGTTTCGTGTGTGTTAAGTTATCCAGTGTATGTGCACAGAGAGAGAGAGAGAGGGAGAGTGTATGGCAGCATGCTGAAGCCTTTTCTCTTCTGAATGTGCTTCTGCCTCTTGTCTTGATGTCGTTCCTGCTGTCGTCCCTTCACCTTTGACGTGACCCTGAGCCGCGCTCTGGTCAAACCACTCCTTCGCTCTCTCTTGACGTGCTCCCCCCAGAAAAGCTGTGCTCATAAATGTGCTTCAGCTGTGACTGAGGAAAACTGACATAACGTTAATACACTGTGCTGTGATTCCACAGCCGCTCTGTTCCTTTGCAGGTGAGGTTTGAGCTTTAGACGCTGGGTTCTTCTTCCTGTCCTCCTGTTGTAGTTTTGCTCACCGCCCACCATCTTCCTGACGTGTGTTCTGCCTTCATCATCCTCCATCCTCGCTGAAGGCACCGTTGCCCACAAACATTGACTTTAAAATGTGTCGGCCCGCCTCGACCTCAAACGCAGACTCAGGGCGGTGTTGCAGGAGGACGGCAGAGTCCTTTATGTTTACAGTGAGAGCTGTTCACACCTCCAGTCATCAGTCAGACCTTTTAACTCGAGCTCAGCTGTAAAACGTAGAAGAAATCTGAGCCGTGTGAACATCAGCGAAACGAGGCAGACGAGGAATTGAATGTCGTTGTGCTGCAGAGGCTCAGACTTGGTGTGTGATGTGTGTGTCTGTGTGTGCATGTATGCATACGTGTGTCCTTACCGTTGTACATTTGGACGTGTCTGAACCGTGTGTGTGTGCGTGCACGTACATGCACGTGTGCGTGTTTCTTTTTTTTTTTTTTTCTTCCAGTCCTCACGCAGTTCCAGATCGTCTGCGTCTGCGAGTGAATCGGATCAGCCTGCAGGAGTACGACCGACTGCAGTACGACAAGGAACGACTGCGGGACATCTGTAAGGCTGCGTGTGTGTGTGTGTGTGTGTGTGTTCTCTGAAATCAAAAAGCTAGAATCAATATTTTTATAGAAATAATGGATAATATGACTAATAATATGAGAAAGTGGTCTCACAGCGATGAGTCTGACTGCAGTTTCTCTCTCAGCTCTGATGCTTTTTAGCATCTTTTAGCTCATCGTTTCGGTTTTCCAGCCCACAGCTTTACTGTTTGGCTTCACTCTCTCAGTTCTCAAAGTGTTTTCAGTGAAGAAGCTCCACAGAAACCCGCTGTGGGCAGCCTGCCGAACAGCAGACAGCAGGCAGACACTGTTAGCATCTAGCTGGTGAACTGCTGTTTCCCTCAAGAGTCGCTAGAGACCAGAAACAGAGCTAAAGAAGCGAATATTGGACATGTATTCATCAGGTGGTGATAAATACAGCTAATGCTAATGCTAATGCTAATGTAGTTGCACGTCTGCTGGATGTGTAAATAAGCAAACAATGATCTCAGCCTTATAATGTGATCAGATGTCAGTGACAGCTTGTTTCTGCCTCCCACCAGGTGCCCGAACACAATAAATACAGGTTTAACTCACTTTTTCAATGCGTGTATGTGTGTGTGTGCTGCAGCCATCCCAGTGGGCATCGTGGTGGTGAGGGGGGACTGCGACCTGGAGACGTGCAGACTCTATATAGACAGATTACAAGAGGCAAGTTCCCCCCCTTCATCGTCGTAATTATGCTCGTCATTACTTTGATTTTCCTCTTCCTCCCCCCCTCTTCTGTTTCTCATCATTATTTCATAATGCTTGCAGCGTCATCCCTCCACGAGTTATTTATAGCTGGACGAGCGTCCGGAGCCACTGGGAATGCAGAGCTGCTCTTTAGCTGTGTGTCTCACTAACCAGCTCACATCTGTGGAAGTTTTTGATGTAAATGCTTTGGCTGTGTGTTAACTTTGAAACCTGTCTGCTGTGCTTGCTAGGACTTACACCAGGCGCCATCTACTGGCCACAGAGTGCACTATCAGGTATATGACTTTTGGGCGTCTTTCTGCAGGAAAAGTTTGGTTATTAGTAGTTTTGAAGGGTTTGAACTCTCCCTCTTTCAATATCTGTGTTATAATTTCAAGGAGTTTCTCCCTGAACTTTATTCTTGCAAGCGTTTGGGTTATTGTATGATAGTCATGATATTTTCAGCGATGTTGGCAGCTTTAAGATAAAATACTGGGTTTCACTACACCTGCAAAAACAAGCTAAATAAAGTGTTAAAAAGACTAAAGTCCTCTGCTGCCACACTGGGAAAAATCTGGACATGTGAAATATCCACTAATATAATCATATTTATGATCTGTGGTGAGGGAAGGGGAGAACACCGACTGGCTCACATCCACTTCTTCTATTTCAGTCTGGTTTAAACCACATAACACACGGCCTCATTGTCCCGATTGTCTCCGTCCTGCTATCAGTTGTTCAGCTGCTCAATAAGAAATCTTTATTCTCTGTCTGGATTTCTCTCTTTTGCTTCCTCTCTCTTCAAATAATCCCCCATGTAAACTTTTCTGCATGTAGTTTATTGTTCAGTGAAGGGATGATTAGTCTCTTTGTCTCCAGGATGAGAGCAGGGGCGTCCCCAGGACCAGTTCAACCAGTAGACTCTCTCCCAACTGGAGCTTCTTGGACTGTGAGTGTGACCACAGACGCAGTTGTCGGTTTCAGATTTTGGACACCACCTTGATAGACAGACGTCCGTAACATGTTTTCAGAGTGTTTCCTGCTGACATGCGTGTCTCTGCTCTGCAGCCACGTCAGCCGACCGCTTCTACCGCATCGACAAGGCTCAGGTAAACACGCCTCATCCCCTCCGCAGCTTGAACTACTAAAACCACCCAATGAACGTCTGACTTTGGCTGAAATGTGCGTTTGTAGGAGCACCTGCACTTTGTGACCGAAATCTGCCAGGACGAGGTGTTTATCCTGGACCACGAGGGACCGGTGGCGAGCCAGGCGGCGTCCACGGGGATGCCCGATCTGGTGGTGGAACCGACTGCCGGGTACGTCAGCAGACACAGGAAACACACACGGACGACGTTTTCAACATATGTGCATGAATTCATGATTAAACGAAGTGTTTTTCATACACTCTGACAGAACTTCACACATGAACCACACGAGTTTGACTGAACTGTGTCCTGCTGAAACAGAGTGTTTTTCTACAGGAGTCAGTCACATTTTCATTCCCTCTGTAATTTCTTTTCGCAGCACTCCCTTGACGTCTGAGGAACAAGGTAGAACACACACACACACACACACACACACACACACACACACACTGCTTTGTAGCCGTAGTTCAGGGCAGGTCGTCCTTCAGAGGCTGCGAGTGGAACCTGCTGCCCGTCAGAGATGATGTTTAATTATTTCCTCGTTGAGTTACACTTTAACTGAGAAAGACGCTGATTCGCTCTGTTTTTCAGACGCATGCCTTTACAGCCTTCGGGCTCTTAAACCTCCACGTTCAGGCGCGTGATGATCAGAGCAGTAGTGTCTCTGTAGACTCTGAAGGACGTTTACGTCAGGAATAAATCGCTGTGGTTCTTGGGACTCTCCAGGTCATTGAACCAGTTGTTCCGCAGACAAACATGTCCTGACTTGTTTTATGTTTGTCCACTTTCACTTTTGCCAACATGTGCAGCAGCAAACAACACAACACTTAGAATAAGCACAGAAGGCGCTCTTAGATTAAAAGAGCTTAAGTAGAATCGATTGAATCTGTGAGACCAAACACAGATGGATTTGATGCCTTTGACGAGACGAATTGTGTTTTCTTGTTCTGTTTTTCAACTTCATAGACGAGTCAAATTTGGCTTCTTTAATGCCTCTCACACCCTGCAAATTACTGTTCAATCTGAAATCCTGGTCTGTGAAGGCCTCCAGCACACGTGCAGTGGATTAAAGCAGGTATTTGAGTTGCTTTGAGGTCATTGTTGTCATTAAGTATTTTTAGACGTGCTATTGAGAGCAGAGACAAAGCTACAAGGAAAACAGCCTGAAATAAGCCTTCAGCTGCCTGGAGGAAGCACGGACACACAGACAGTGACAGAGCAGAAGGAAAGTGAAGGAAAAAGTCCAGGCCTGCAGAGAGTCCCTGCAGAAGGCCCCTTTGATTTTCTCACTTCTTTCCTTTGGAACACACCAAAGCAGAAATATGACCAGTGAGTAAGATGAGGAGAAACATCCCCGAACTTTACTCAGGCAGCAGTTAGTCATCGCAACTACAGACAGTGTTTCAACACAAAGGCAGACCTTTGTCGGAAAAGAGGAAGGCGTGTTTGCAGACAAACAGGTGCGTTCAGGGAAGCTGGGAGAAGTCGGTGAACCGAAGCCTTGTTCTGCAGTTCGAGCTCACGTGATGTTTTCTGTGTGTTTGTGTGTTCGCAGCTCTGCTGTCAGCGGCCTGTACCGGAGACCTTTCCACGGTAAAGTGCAGACAAACTCTGGAATGTGTCTTTAGAGCCAGTCCGACCTGTCTGGATCCGCTGTGGTCCACTGGGGTTTAGGAAGATTCAACCAGTCCGAGTAGCTTCACCGTCACAACTCGTGGATATCTGCTCCACCTGTCTGTCACCAGCTAATGGAAGAGCAATAATGACTCAGCAAAAAGCCAGTTCATTCATCTCTGAGCGCTCACTGAGTTTCATTTCAGCAGCTTACTGTTGGACTTCAGGTCTGAAGGCCTCGTTTCTGAGGAGTTCAAAGTCTTTTCTGCAAACGCTCTGAAGAGCGAGCGCTAAAGTTAAACTCATTACAAAGTTCATGTGTTGTCTGTTAGAAATTGCCAAATCTTCTTGTTTTGAACTGTTGGTTTGTCTTGGTCAATACACACAATAACAGTAAAACAGTCATAGTAAAAGTCCTGTAAGAGGATGAAGGAGGAAGGTTTGGTGCAGATTTTAGTCTTAAGATGCTTTTAGGAAACGAGGTCCTGCTTTGTTTGGAGTCAGCAGATGAAAACGTGAAGCAGATCCAAAGACGGCCACCGTCACATCATGGTGACAGCGTTTGATCAAAGGTGTTTCTGCACCCAGAAGCTTCACGTGAGGCTTTTAATGAATCTTAATCCGCTTCCGTGTCTGCAGCTGTCCGAGTGCGTCCATCGAGGCGTCAGCTTGTTGGTGCGAGACGCTGGAGGCTGCTCAGCGTTACACATAGCGGCCCAGAACGGACACACAGACCTGGTCAGCTACATACTGCAGCAGGGTGAGAATAATGTGCCTGTAGTCCACAGGAAGTGTGTGTGCTGCTTAGAAATCTGTGTTTGCTTTATATTACTGAAGAGGCCTTGGCCCACCGTGTCTCACCTCTGTTCTGCCACATTTGGGCCTCGTTTGTTTACAGTAATTACATCAAGGCGCCACAGTTCAATCCATAATGCTGGTGTTTTTCTAAATGCTACGTTGTGCAGCTTCAGGCTCTTTTTATATTTGATGTCCAACCACACAATGAAGTCATTACACAGTTAAACACAAGAGTCTGTTTGCAGGTCATGAGGAGCATTTAAATACTTGCTTAGAGCCTTTTGAGGACAAACCCTCAGTGGTCATATTGCATTATGGGTAATGTAGGTACAAAGAAAGAAAAAGGCACAGAAAGATGAAGCTGTCTGTGGTTCAGCTGCATCACTTCTGTTCTTACTGAACTTTTGATCGATTCCTGTTTCTTCCTCTTCAGGCTCGAAGGTGCTTCTGGACCTGACAGACAGAGAGAAGTATGTTGGGTACTTTCAGTTTCGTTTTTCTAAAGGACCTTCTGTGTACAAATGTGTGTTTGATCACGTCATCGTTGACAGTTTGAAGACTTGCATGCAGACAGCTGAGTCCTCTGTTATCTGTGTGTGTCTCTGTGCGAGCTTCCTTTCTGTAGTCAGTGTGGTCAGTAATCTTTACAGCAACCACAAGCTCTCCCAGCTTATCTGTGTGTGTGTGTGTGTGTGTGTGTGTGTGTGTGTGTGTGTGTGTGTGTGTGTGTGTGTGTGTGTGCGTGCGTGTAGAGGGGACACTGCATTGCACAAAGCAGCCTCAGAGAAGCAGCACATCGTCTGTCGGTTGCTGGTGGAGGCCGGGGCGTCGCTCGAGAAGACCAACTTCCAGGTAAACACACACGCACACACACACACACACACACACACATGTTTCTCATCAGGCCAGCTGAGTCATGTCAGAGCACCAGCATCATGTAAATGACCTGCACAGGAGTTCCAGGGTCTGCTGACATGTGGCTTTAAGTCAGTGTGTTTTGTTCCATTTAAGCTGAACCAGTGACTGCAGGGAAATTCATCTGCAGCAGATTTGACAGTCCATGAAATTTAATGTCATTTTTTAAGCAAAAATGACAAAAGTTCACTGATTCGGCTTCAACAAAGGGAAGATTTTCTGCTTCTGTTTGTGTGACGGACTGAATTTAAACAAAACAAGCAATTAAAAATGTCAGCTTGAGTTCACTGTTTTTGATATTTTAATGACAAAAAGATTCAGAAAATAACTTGTTCTAAAATTAAAATAAATGTGCTCTAACGCGCGCGTGTGTGTGTGTGTGTGTGTGTGTGTGTGTGTGTGTGTGTGTGTGTGTGTGTGTGTGTGTGTCCACCAGGGGAAGACGCCGGCGGACCAAGCGGAGGGAGACTCGGAGCTCGCCACCTACCTGAACGCCCAACAACAACACACATCCTCTGCCACCCACGAGGACTTGGAGACGGCTGTCTGAGGCGCGCGCACACACACACACACACACACACACACACACACACACTCACACTCTCTGGACTCTGCACACACTCGCACTGGAGACGAACCTGGAGGAGGAAAATGTAAAAAACGGAGCAGAGAGTGAAGGGCAGCGTCTCCTCAGACGGATGAATGAGACGAACCAGAGGAGCGAACGGCTTCAGCTCACAGCAGCTCTGCAGCGGACATTTTAACCGTCAACTATTTATTTGTATTTATTTATTCATATTCTATTTATTGGTTGTGCTGATTGATTGACTGCAGGACGATTAACGGTTCAGGATGCAAGTGCACTTTGAGCAGCCGCCGCGGGCGAGAGCCGAACTCATGAAAACATGTTTATTTTGCTCACAGTTCATATTTTAAGACTCAGTTTACTCAGTAAGACGTGTTGAAAATAATCAATAGAGCATAAAGTTTCATTTCAGAAGTGATTAACATGCTAAAGGCTTGTATGTTCAGCCCATAAAACCTGTGTGCCAAAGACGTGGTGTCATATCCATCCCAGTAACGAGCTTCACATCCTCATGAAAACTGCTTTCTGTGAAGAAAACGTTTCATTCATGCTGTTTCCTCCTTTGACGACGTCATTAAGCTCAGAAATCAGAAATTATCAGACGTTCAGAGCAGCTTTAAAGCCGGAGCTGCTTCACACAAACAGAGAAATCAGGAAACTTAAAGGCAACAAAATCAGCTTCCAGCGTGTGAGTCAGCGTCCGGATGCTGAGGGAGGTGTCATCGCCGGGTCGCTCGCTGATTCAGGGTGGAAATATGTGTTTCACCAGGTGATGTTTGACCTTTTGAAACTCTGAAGTCTGTCTTTGGTCCAGCTGCTCCTGGCAGGCATCGATCAGCTGTAAGGTGTCAGAACGTTCGGGAGCTGCTGCTTTCTTCACCGTGTTCAGCCGTTCAGCCGCGAGCGCAGACCATGTGACTTTCAGAGGAATGAACAGACTCCATGTTTGGTCCTTTTTTCAAACCCAGACTTTGTATTTCATCACCCTCAACCATCACGAGCTTCTTACGCTTTCATTCCACCGTGTGTTGGACTTGTTGCTCTCAGGAGTTTGAATACAGACGGCTGGCAGCTGACCTGCACATACGAGCTTTCTTTATGGAGACATTTAACAGATTTAACAGATTCATTTTAATTCATCTGAATAGTTAATCTAGAAAATCAATTAGCAGATAAATCAATAGTGAAAATAGTCTTTGGTTGCAGCCGTAATTCAAAGCATCAGAGGACTAAATCATTTTAAACCAAATCAGATGAACACGTTGCACCCAAACGAGTTTTTATCAAACAATCAGTTTATTAGTTTAGTTCAGCCATAAGTGACTCAGCTGACCGTGGACGACGCACCAGACTCTGTTTAAAAAACAGGCGTTTTAAGATGAAACCTAAAACATCTCACCCTTCAGCCGCCGTCACACTTCACACCGGGTTTGTGTGTGTCTGGTACTCCTGACGCAACAAGGCTCTTCACATGACGCTTACGTGTGCGTGTGTGTGTGTGCGTGTGTGTGTGTGTGTGTGTGTGTGTATGATAATTTCCCCATTCCATATCAGATCTGAAAAGAGAAGTCAGTGCAGCTGAAAACAGAAGAGAAACTTTGCTCTCTGTGCAGCCTGTACAGACTGTGTGTGTGTTGTGTTACAGTAGTGTGTGTGTGTTTCACGTGTGCGTCATGTGTATCTCAAGTACACATGCCCGAGTGTGTGTGTGTGTGTGTGTGTGTGTGTGTGTGTGTGTGTGTGTTTGCAGCATTTATCCAAGAAAAGAAAAATCTGAGCCATATTCAATGCAATATGAATAGATGACGTCTCTTTGCATTTCTCTATTAATCGTTTACATTACATTAATGTTTTGAACATAGTCGACCATTTAGCACCGAGGAGTATTGAATGTGCAATTTTACTTCAGTGCTGGTTGGGTTTATGATTGTCTTTTCTTTCGTGTGCATGTATGTCCGTGGATTGAACTTTGGACCTGCCCTGTGAGGTCTCTTTTTGATATAACCTGTTGTAAACTAAGTGTGAAGTAGGACCTGCCGTCCCGAGTGCTCGTGGGCTCGGGCGTCGCCGTCGTAGAAGTCTGGCTTTAAACATTCAGCGGCTGCAAACATTCGCAGCATGACTCAAAGGCTTTTTCTTACATTCCATGTTTCCATCGGCCTTTTCTCTTCAAACCTGCACAGATTTCATTTCAGCACAGCTTTTATTGCACAGCTTCTTTCCCTGTTTGACACTCAAAGTCGGCTCACTCGAAGTCTTAGAAGATAGAAGTTACTGTCCAGTGGTTCACTTTTCAGTGAATCGAAGTGTAGACTCTTAATCGACCGTCCTGTAAGCGACATTATTTTATATCTATATCTATATACTGTATATCTATATAGATATAGATACATAGACAGACAGATATAGATATGCATGTAGTTAGTAGATTTTCAGTACTCGTGCCGCTGCAGCGCCTGAGCTTCCTCAGCTATTTGCAAATATGAATATGTTTTTCTACTAAACTCTTTTTCCATTTATTAAAACAAACATTTATCCTGATTAACATGGACTAATTCAATAATTAGTCATTTAAAGGGGCATTAAATGCACTAAGTGGTTCATCTAAAGGGTAAATCTCCTGAGAAACTGACCCTGATGACCCACATCAGGGACGAATCGTCTCTGGCTTTGACTTCAAACTCTCTTTTTAAACTCTAAATCAGCTTTTTGGAAGCGCAACAGTAAACGAGTGGAGTGACGCTTTAAATGATCAAAGAGTTAAACAGGAAGTCAAATCTGATCAGACATTTAAAGCCGGTTTTTGATAATATGCATAACATGTTTGGGCGTTTAGGGCGAAGCTGTTGCCCTAAATTATGTTTCTGAGGTGTCCTGATGTACAAATGTAACAATATTTACGTTTTTTCTTATTCGATAACACTGAAATTACAGACACAATATACAACATATGTAACGCACCCAAATGATAAAAAATAAGCAAAAGATTTTAAAAAAGGAAGTAATGATTAAAAAAAAATCAACAACTCCACAATTTTTCTAGAATTTAATTTACACATTTTCTATTCAGTCAATTGAACTTATACCCGCCAAAATAAAACACTTCCTGAAAAGAAAACGAGAAGTCAAACTCCAGCCAATCAGAAGCCACTTTTTCCATGAGTGTATGGACCAAGATGAACCTTTTTCTTTGCTCACTTGTTGAGAATAATTCGGCTTTCGTAGAATTTGAGTGTCTAGTACTGTTTAAAGCGTCTAATTCAGGGACGTTGAGGTATAAAAAATATGTTTTTACACAGCTGTGATTTTTTTTTTAATGATCATTTTAATCCAAAACTCACGACAATCCTTTGTTTTAAATATATGGGATGTTCTGCTGCTGCACTTCTGAGTAATTCCTTAACTAAACGTTCATTTCAAGCCTCTCAGACCCAAACTTTCCCCTCATGTTTTTTCCCCACAAACGTTCCCGATGCAGGACTTCTACGATGGCGCCGCGGTCCACCTCCGACACTCAGACGTCTCTGAGCGGACAGACGTAATGTGTGTAAATGCAGCTGAACTGTCTGTGAATGGTTTTGACTTTTTCTATGAAGTGACTGGATGTAAGCTCGGCCCGCTCTGAACGACGCGCACACACGCTTCTTATCACTTTCTATTGGGTAGAAACATGCCTTTGTATTAAACTGTGTCTCTCATCAGTGTTGGTTCTGCATGGCATTTTCTGACCTCCTTGGCATTATGTTCTGGTAATGGCATACAGGATGGCATTATTGTTGTTTAAATTATTAAATTATTCTAGTTTTAAATGATTTCCACCTGAGTTTCCTCTTAGGTTTGGATGTTTTTTCTTTTGCTTTTGTATTTCTTTTTTCTCTGCTGATGATGATGGAATTACTTGAAGTTTGTTGTTCTATTTTTTTCATTTGTGAAAAGAAGATGTGACGCTGTAGTTTTTCCTCTGACCTTACTTCCTGTTTGAATGATTGGTTGGGAAATCCACTGAGTTACCAAACTGCCCAGTTTCCTCTTTTCTTAAACACAACCAAGAAACTTTGATTGAAGCTGAAAAAATCAGCTGCTCGCTATGAAGAAATCACTTGAAAGTTTAAACAATCAGACAGAAAAGTTTGCTGAAGACGCCCCGTGTAATGAAGTCACAATGTCCTTTATTCCTCTTCTGATGAGTAAGTTTGACTTCACACCGCAAATATGCTGAGATGCTGCTTTCCAAATATCTGAAAGTGGTCACCACACCCATAGGAAGTGTATGTCAGCAGGCTGACGAGCTGTGGATCACCCACCCGGCCGACAAACGGCTCAGAACAATCAGCTGTTCAAGCAACACACAAGAAAAGTCAGAGGGTCTCCACAGTCAAAGTTCATGACAGTATTTCAAGTTTGGACCAAAGTGGTGGACGTAGCAGCAGGCAGCCGACAATCACTCACAAAAAACACCTGAAAATCTTCTCTAACACAGTTTTTTCTTACCTTACACGAACAAACGTACGTTATCATTTAGTCTATGGACGGCTGTTCACAGCAAGTTTAGCAGATATGATTCGGTCCAGTGGACGCACCCAGACGAGTGGCGTCAAAGTGTAATTCTGGTGTTTTTAAACCCGGACCCTGTTCGTGCATCCAGTTCTTTGGTGTCTAAGTGACTGATAGGCACAGAAAGCTGTAGAATGGGTCCAGTTGGCTGCAGCGTAATGATCCGTCAGAGCACGTCTGATAAAGCTGTCTGGTTTTGACTGGCGGGCTCAGATTGTTATTCTGGGATGCATTCATGGTCAGGATCCCTGCAGAGATGGACCTTTTCAGACAGCTCACAGGGAGCTGAAGCACTTTTCGCTCTCTCCACAGCCACCAGACAAAAACAGTCATTTTCCCTCTCAGAACACAGGAGCTGCTGTCGACTGTGCAGACAGCTCCGTGAACATGTGGAGACTCTTCGTTGTTGTCCTTAAAAAACACTGATAGAGACGACGTAAGGTAGAACGTTCAGTAGAGTTTCCATCTGAGACTTTAAAGGTCCAGTGTGGAGGATTTAGTGGCATCTAGTGGTGAGGTTGCAGATTGCAGCCGTCTGATCGTTATGACAGGGTTTGTCATGTTGGTGTTTTTTGGATAATATTTTGAAGAAGTCACTGTATGAGACTCTACTGCCAGTACAAAGTTTAAATGCACAGTGGATAGTATTTCATTTTTGTCATAAACTTTATATCTGATGGTTTTATAATCAGGTTGAATTCAAACAGGGACGAGCTGCATTTACCGGCGTGCCGAGACTTGCTGTCCGGTGATTTTTCTGTGGTTTTAAGTCCATTAGCACCTTCAACAGAATATGAACTATCACCCAGATTTCTGTGCAGAAACACCCTGAATGTGACACTTACCTGTGAGATTTATCAGGTAGCTGTCAAGTCAAATAGCAGCGCAGTGAGTCACAGCCGGGAACTCCCTCAAAGGACGCGATCGGCGTGAGGAGTGACGGGCTCACACGGTCCGTTCAGGCGCCGCTCCGGGGCTCTTCTTCATGTCATTTACAACATTCACAACTTCATGATCAGGTCTTGTTTCAATATTTGGATTATCATGAAGGTATACAGGTGTATGGAAGTCCATCATGGCAGGAAAAGAAAAACAAAATACATGAAGAGTTTGTCATAAAAAGTCTTGATTAGTCAAAATTTTGACTTTTTATCTACACAGTGCTTTTTTTATATATCATTACTGACTTTTAATCTAGACGAGAGGTTTTCAACTCTTTTTTTTTTTTTTTTTGCTTTTAACCCTCCAAAAAGAAGTAATATCACCAGCTGTATTCTGTCAAAAGATATCAAGCTCAAATCGAAGGTCTTTTGTCTTTTATTCTGGTTTAGTGTGGCTTGTAAATCAGCCTGCAGGTTAGTCATGTTAAAATTACTTCATGCAGATGAATCAGACGCTGCAGCAATGTGTAACGTCAGTGGATGGAAAGAAGGTATAAGAAAGCTTCACTTCTTGTAAAAAGGAGGAAATCTGCACCCAGTTTCTGTGAAGATTTCAGACACTGTCGATTTCCTTTTCGGGGTCCAGCAGTGGTTTAATCATCCTGTCAGAGGGAATGTGAAAACCTCATCGTCTTATTTTAGGTCGTCACACTTCCTCTTTTCTCTCGTATGAACTCAGTGCCAAAACTAAAGTACTTTGATGTTACATGAGGTTGTTTTAGCAGTGACGTGTCACACAGGCAAAGACAGGTTTCATTTTCTATCATATAACAACACAAAGTTCTGGACGTTTCTATCACAAAAAAAAAAAAAAAAAAAAAAAAAAAAAATTCCCTTCCTTTCTTTTGTGATGAGTTTGGTGGTTAATTTACTTTCTAATGTTCATGGGAAGAAATGAAAACCTTGTATATAAATTCGGGAGGCGGGGTGACAAAGCATGGCCGATTGTACAGTTGTAACATTATTTGAGTGATCTTATCATTTTAGAATAAATAAAATTAAGTCACCTTGTTTACTGTGTCAAAATCTTTCAGTTTCACTTTGGCTGGCTCTGCTTTCAGTTCCCAGAAATCGTTTGTGTTTGGTGAGAAAAAGCACTTAAAAGTTCTCAGATTCATCGTGTTTTTGTCTTTGCTGAAGAATCAGTCCGCTGCTGATGCTGTGGCCACAGTTTCATTCAACATTTTCACTTCTGAGTTGATTTTGAACCAATAAACTAATCGAATAATCTGAAGACTTGGCATTTTCTTCATAAGTGCGTCATTACGTACGACGTCTTACGTGATGACGCACCAGGACGCTTCAACTATATAACCGGACGATCAGCTGTTAGAAAAGGAGCTTTTACCGGTGAACGAGGAGAAACGAGCCGTCTGGGTGGATGCTTTAGTTTCTTTTACTGAATTTTTAATCGCTTGGGTCGTAAGTACTCTTGTTATGTTTTCAGATATTGTTCATACATAAAGAACCTATTGAAAAGTGGTGCAGCTAAAGTGCGTTTGGCTTGTTTTGGCAGTTGAGTAAGTTACGTTGTAGTTGAGAAAAGTCGAATTTAACCAGCTAAAGACGCAGAGACAAAACGAAAGCTTTAAATAAAGTGTTGCTGATTTGACGAAGAGCCAAAGAAACGACAGCTAAAGTCAATTTCCCGTTCCGTTTTTAACTTTGTTGGAGCCAATGTTTCGTTTACTCTTAAGGAAGCTAACAGCTAACAGATAGCATGTATGATGTTATTCTGACAGTTAACTTCCGGTCCCTTAAACTCAAGCTGTCACACTGAGCTGAGCTTCACTGCCTTAGTTTAACCGTCTTTACACAAACTTTTCTAGCTTTGTAAGGCAGCAAAAATGGTTTTGACAACTTTTAAGATATACCGTGTTTTAATCAAACATGTCATGGTTACTTAACTTATTCTGAATTTATTTGCCGTATTTTGTGTGTAAACGAATAATTACCGTTAAAGAAACATGCCTCGACATGACCCACGTACTCCCCACTTCCACCACCAGGGGGAGCTTTTAATCTCTAGTTATGTGGGTTTGCAGAGTTCAGTCAAAACACAAGAAAAATAATTTAACACCTATTAATATAAATAGCTGTACATAATGATTTGATAATCGAGTAGTTGTTTAATCCATTCATGACTAATTAACCAGTTTAAAGACCTCACCTGGTGCTGTGGGAAAGTTAGAATAGACATTTTTCACTATTTTCTGACATTTCATAGACCAAACAATTATTATTATTATTTTTTATTCATCAGTCATGAAATTAGTCGTTGGTTGCAGTCGTACATAAATCCAAAACAAACTCAAAACTGATCGTTGTAATAATGAGAACTCAAAATTAAAGCATGAATACTTTCACTCAGTTTTTTTTTAATGTGCACCTCACAAAACAGCTCATACACTGAAGTTTGGCCTAAACTAATATTTTTATTATGATGGAGTGATCTGGTTTTTGATTAACTGGCTAATTGTCTGAATATCTTAACTTCTTCAGATCGCTTGTGTGTTATCTTATTTGACTCCTATTTAGCTTCACACTTATAATTTTGAGTTTTCTGTACCTTTTTAATTTTACCTCTATGATTTTTTTTTTATTATTATTCTCAGCAGTGAACCAGCATGGCAAACAATCGCGTGGAAATCCACGACCCTTTTTCCAACAACCACCTCACCAGCAGCACAGACTGTGACACTAAATCTACCTCAGACACGGACAGCATGGCGGACTCGGTGGAGTACAGGCTCCTTATGGCCTACGCCACCAGGAGACGGCCGAAGAAGGCCGTGGAGCCTCCTCCGCGGGACAGCCTGGTCGTACCGAACGGCGGCACACATGCGAACGGACCATCGTCGCCTCAGACGCCGGACAAGATTGACAAAGACATGAAGAAGAGGAGGAATAAAAATAAGAAGGGGTGGAAACGTCTCTCGAGCATTATAAGATGCATCAAACCTCGGACAGAAGACGAAGACGTGCCCAAAACTGTCATGACCAAACCTGATGTCAACAACAGATCTGCTCAGTTTACAGACGGTGAGTGTTCAGGTAACAGCAGGACGTTCTTTAAAATGGCAGAAAGTTGTTTCCAAACCCCAGAAATAGTTCAATAACCGTCAGCTGATCTGTCCTTCGTAGCAGTCATCTAGTTAGGAGTTTACAGGTTTTATCAAAAATCCCAGTCACCCATTTTTCTTCCGCCTCTTTTATGACACATTTCACGTCTACCAGTCGTAAAACTTGCTGAGTCATCGTATTTTGCCGCTGTGCTGATAAACAGACTCACCTGGTGGCTGTGAGTCAGGTCCTGTGCTTTCCACTTTCACATAACAGACCGTCAGTGTGTTTCATGCGTGTGGGGAAAACCCCGTCAGGGACACCAGTTTGGGCTTGCGAGCAGTTTTTGTCTCCTGTTTCTAATCTGTCCAAACTTTTTATGTGTGTGTTTCAGATGAAGTAAGAGAAGCAGACGAGTTGGAAGAACTGACGAGTCGACTGACGGAGATCGCTGATGAAATCCCGTTCGTTCCTCCAGAAGTAGAGACGGACTCACCAGAAGGTGAGTTTCGGTTTCCTCCCTGCAGAACAAATAAATGAGCGTCTCACTGTCTCCACGAGGCCGCTTCAGGTCCGATTCAACAAACTGTGAACTGCACAAACCTGTTGGTTTTATCTGGAAATGCATGAAGAAGAAAATGCTGCTGTGTCACATGTTAAGATCTGAGGCAGCTTCTTAAACTGACCTGCAGCAGATGTGGATATTTACTGCTTCGTTAAACACTTTTTCATTATTTATTTCTATCATATCTGACTGATTGACTGGTAAAAGCTGCAGGTTTTTGGTGCTGAGTGCTCACATCGTGCCGCTCTGCGTCTGTTGGATCAATGTGGAACTGACTGTTGGGTGTATTTGTCGATCTGTTTTCCTCTCCAGCCAACATTAACATGCGTCCATGTGTTACTGCAATGTAGCTGCTGATGGTACATTATGTCCTTTCTCACCGACGCTCCTTTAAAGCTGTCACTCTCTGTGGTTTTCTGGTATTTTGGCTGATAATGGTGTGTTCTGTCCAGACGAGGAGGTGGAGAAGGTGATCGGTCTGATTCTGAGGGAGGCTGGAGACCGACTCAACGAGAAGGTGAGAACCTGCAGAAACGTCTTCAGCCTTTAGCTTCATGAAGGAAGTTCTTTTTGTTTACGTAGTTGTACAGCTGATAAACATCACAGTGTGTGAAACGGTGCCTGTTATCTCCTCCTTCTTGTCTCCATCAGGAGCTGAAAGATGCCGCCATCGCCAAGGAGCTTTTCTGGAACTACAGTTTCTTTAAGAAGCTGATATCAACCCTTCTCATAAGGATGGGCCTCATGCCCTCCGAACCCGACGCCCTGGGACCTCAGGCGTCACCCAAAACCCAGATCGCCGTCACCTTCGAGGTGAGAACAACTTCAGGTTTGACTCGCCTCGAGTGGCCATTGGAGAAACTGCCGAAAGTGTTGAGATCAGAGCTTTTTATTTGCAGTTCTAGCAGGAATCGGGAATCATTTGCCTTTTAAATGTGTCCTGTGGCTCGTAGCTGAACGTGTCTCTGCTCTCCGGCAGCTCACCACTCGCCTCTCAGCGATGAACACGCTGCCCATGAGCCGAATGCTTGACCACGGAGCCAGATATCTGCAGGAGCATTATTCATCGTGGGTTCAGCAGCAGGGCGGATACGTACGTACGCACTCGCATCATCTGGAAACGAGTCGCTCGTCGAGCCTCTTCAAACATTAACGTCTCCTTTTCTTTCTCAGGAGAACGCCTTTCACGATGACAGCGAAGAGGACGTCCAGTGAACTGGAAGAAGTGGTTTTCCAGCTCAACGGCGCCCCCTGTGACCATGCAGTGAAACCTGCCACTCTGCGCCTTCAGGAACTACATGAGCCTGAGGTGTTTTCAGCGCTCTGGACCGCTTTAAGTTTGGCATGAGGAACAAAATAACACTCAGGACACCGATTTTTGTATTCTACCACTTCAGTTTCCATGCACATGAAACCGGAGCTGAAGAGCATTAACTTATCTGTATGCATTAGAGGAATATTAAAGCCTGTTTGTTTCTTTTCATGAATGATTCTGTTGTTCACTGATGTGCCAAAGCCTTAAAAGGACCCTGAGCAACAGAAAAGATTATTTTTATGCCGCAGATAACTACAGTTGTGTGATTGAAGTGTTATTTCGTACTGTAAAATAATAACTCGGTGGTTTTCCTGAGAGATATGAGGTACATTTTAAATCTACAGCTTTATTTTTTATTCACAAAATGAATTTCTTAAGACAAATGAAATGTTTTTCCAGCACTTGCACTTTTTCATGAAAATATTTTGCTTGGAGAGTGTGATGAATGTGGCCTATCTGTCATTGTTCCTGGACTTATTTACTGCATTTCAGTTTTTTGAACTTGTCAAAAGATGTTAAATGGATGTTTACGACAGAAACCTTGTGTGTACTGTGTGAATCTGTTGATTTTGCTGCACATAAAGGAGTTCATGCAAAAATAAGCTGCATTCGTTGTTGTAACCTGTCAGTCCAGCAGAATGAAAGACAAAACTGGTCAGTTCACAGAAACGTGTGTCATGAAAAATGTGAACATGACACATGTAGCTCAAGGCTGCAAGGGTAAATTACTTCTGTACCGAGTGTGAAGAAACTGCCATTAATGTGTCTTATTGTCCATATTATAATTAACTGAATCATAAAGACTGGTTCTCTTTGTAGGGTGTCAGTAGAAAATGACATTTAATACTTTTACTTTATTATTATGTCCACACAACTTGCTGTCCATCTCTGGAAACTTGGTTTGGCTGAATAATACTCGTTTAAGGAGCTACAGCACCACCTTGTGGTCCAATGAGGGACTAAATTATACTAGAAACAGGACAGTCGTGAACTCCATTAAATCTTTAGATAAGTTCAAATATTTTTTAAATTTTCCAATTAGTTTCTCAATGCTTTCCCAAGTGACAATTTTTTTTTATACATTTTTGATAAATTCGGCATATAAACAATGAAGCCTAACACGTTTTGTGAAAAGCTCTGAAAGAATTCGGTAATTTTGGCAGAGGAAGCAACAGGCTACCTGAAAAAGTTCAAAATTTATTTTATATGTGTTTGTGGTGGATGCAATGTATGCCGAACTAAAGAGGACATGGCCAAGAATGCAAAGAGTCATTTAAACCCAGTCTGAAAAATGATTTTCCCTCCTAACACTGAAGCAATCCTTAAATTTGCAGTTTTTAAAATGGAGTTTGGCGTGTACTCCTTTCTGAACCGTAACGGGCAGCTCGCTCCGCTCTCTGGTGTCTCCCAGTGAAATGAGATCCAACCAGTTCCCCCGCAGAGCTTAGACCGCCTCAACCTGCATACCGACAATAAACGCACCCAGCAGCAGCAGCAGCAGCACACAACCTCACTCGGTGTCATCACTCCCAACAATGACGTCTCACCTGTCGGACTCTTTAGTACACCTGTACCGACTGGGAACGCGGCGTAGTCCGAGGAGTGTGCGTAATGTTTAACATCGTGCACCAGGGTCGGAAATACGTCCCCACGCGCTGCTCGGTCACAGATGACTCTCCATTAACCGTGCGGACTGTTCACGTCAACAAATCCCCCGGTACGCTGACCGAAGCACCGGAAGCTACTTGGCCGCCGCCTTGCGCCAAGATGCGGATCTCTAAGGTTAGCAAGGGCGCGCTGGTAGTCAGAGCTGTCCGGCGTCATCCGTCTCCTCAGCCGCCCAGCCTGGAGAGCCTGGAGGCGGCTTGGAGTGAGAGAGGGCAGTCGGAGGTGAAACCACCGGAGAGTTTGCCCTGCGATGAGAGGAGAAACGGCGAGCCGGAGGCTGCCGTGAACGGGGTGGAGGGGCACGGTGGAGGGCCACTGCGGGGCAGGAAGAGGGGGTTCAGACCCCCCGACGTGAGGACCATCTTCTCCCACGGGGAGAGGGACCCCAGGGTAGAGGAGGAGTCCGGGGAGGGGCACACCTTCGAGCCTGGTGGCGAGAACACCTGGTGTGATGTGTGCTGTCACTACATCCTCCAGCATGGTCTCACCTGTGCAGGTGAGTGTGCCGTCTGAGTGATGGGCGCTGGGCTCCCAAGTTGAGGAGCTCGTTCAGGGGGAGGTTTAAAACCCATTTGGGTGTTTTACTAGATTTATTTACTACCACTACTACTACTAACAATAATGATAACAATGACAATAATAATAATAATGATGATGATGATGATGATGATGATAAGTGGCTCTTCATTGGACAATTTTACAGCATTCAACAAAAATACTGATTCCCTCACAGTTCTTCTCTTTAGACCTTCCCATAGACTGCCAGTGTAACATCAGTACGTTCTTCAATAGATCCTGTATCAGTGAATCTAAACCATTAAATCAGAAGCTGATAACGTCATCTTTGATAGTGTCAGTCTAATATTGATTGCACTGGATGTCTTGACAAACAATATTGGAGCCTGAGCTGAGCAGAGGGGGTTGGCACCACGGAGGACGAATAGGTTATGTCCTATTATTTCAAAATGACTGTAGTATTTTTTTAGACAAA
The DNA here is from genome assembly GCF_051107435.1 of Chaetodon auriga. Lineage (NCBI taxonomy): Eukaryota > Metazoa > Chordata > Actinopteri > Chaetodontiformes > Chaetodontidae > Chaetodon > Chaetodon auriga. Next base: position 17,820,126 of record NC_135095.1, on the reverse strand, counting down.
ATGTGAGTGTGTTATGGGAAAGAAAACTAAATAAATGGAATTAATATGAAAAGAAATCAGTATTTTCCACCATGTTGATACTTTTTTTTAAATTGCACAGTTTGGCGTGTGACATCAGTGCTGCTACGCTGGTTTCAGCCTCCTAGAGGCTCCTCCTCGTTGAGAGGCATTTGTCACTATTACTTAACATTTTCCAGGCTCATGCATCAGTCTCTAAATACCTTTCAGATTAGTCAATAATGAAGAGAACTGTTAATCCTGTGTCCATCGAGGCACACACCTTGAACAGGTATACAGTAAGTGACAGTAAAGGAAGGTTTTTCTGGACTATAGAAATAAATATATTAATATCGAAGTCTAATTGGAGGTTTTTGTGTTTATAGAGTCAGAAATGAGCCTCAGAGGCCGCCGTACTTTGCTGCACACTCCCATTTGCATTGACCTTTAAGTGAGCTCTTACATGGTTTGACTGCCAATCAAAGGTCCTGGTTTGGACGAAGCCCCTCTGACTTGCAGTGAGACGACATGTTTAAAGCTCATTCGATGACATAAGCAGGCAGGCGGTGCTCTGAAACGCAGCCCAGCAGCCGGAATGCAGTCGGCATGCAGTCGAACCGGTTCGGCTCTCAGAGGAAATGCCTTTCGGTGACTCGGGGCCTCCCTCTGTGTCCACTTCTGTCTGACGAGCAACAGAAGCGTGAAACTCAGAAAAAGGCTCTTCTTCCTCATGTGCTGGGCTGCTAAGATGGCCAGGTAAACTTCACAGGCTGGAGTTATAATCCCAGCATAACAATCCAGCTGCATCCAGTGAGAACAAAACATGAAGATTAAATCACAAACTAGTGCCAACGAACTTGATCAATTAAATCAGAAAAGGAGTCTAAACAAGAAAAAAACAACATTCAGAACAAACAGGAAATAGAATTATGTGACTGTTCACTGCAAACAGCCACGTGGATGTAAATCTAGACCTGAACTGAATAGATCTGCCCCACTGTCACTGATACCCGATCCAGCTTCCTGAATCCGTGTCGGACTGATCTCAGATATCAGGATCAGATCAGACGAACATTTCAGTGGTTTTATCATGAAATAAGAAGCAAAAACAAACGTCACGCAGCAGCAGAGACCTGAAGGTCACCGAGTGCTTCAGGATCTTTCAGTTGATCTTCGTCCGTTCAGCCTTTTAACCTCAGAGTGTTTACTGACAACAGGCGGCACAGCGAGCTCTGTTTCCCGTCACGTCTATCAGCACCACTGATGGAGTGTTTGTGTGTTTAGTGTGTGTGCTGATGTTTCTGCTCCTTTAAAAGCCGTTTCCGCTGCTGATTGCTGCTCAGGAAGCCCGTTAACGGCTCCATCTGATCAGAATGATTTCGGATAGAAGCTGGATGACGTGTCCCGGCTGACGGCCTGCAGCTCACTGGTTCACCAGTTAACACACACAAACAGTCACTTATGAGGCCGTCAGCAGCTTTCTTCACTTATTTCTTTTAAAAATTAAGCAGGTTAAACTGATGCAGTGGAGCTGACACAGTTTACATTGTACTGCAAGTAGTGGAAGAAGTACTGAGACGCTTTACTGCAGTAAAAGTCCTGCAGGAAAGGTAGGAAAAACTGAGAGGTCACTAGTAACTAAACCTCAGACAAATATAGAGTACAAAGTACAATATTTGCCTCTGAGATGTAGTGAAGTATAAAGCTGCTTGACATTCAAATACTCGAGTAAAGTACAAATACCTCAAATCTATGCTCAAAGGTCCAGTGTGTAGGATTAGCATGGAGTGACTTTTTATTACTGTATAATCATCTGAACATAAGAATAATTGTATTTGCAGTGTGAGCAGGTCCTCTTCCACAGTCTGCCATGTTTCTACGGAAGCCCAGAGCTGACAAACCAAACACTGACTCCACAGAGCGTCTTTCACATGTTTCACATTTTCAGCAGCCACCGTGGGAGACGGCGAGGCGAGGGGTGTTCAGCTGGTCGCAGTCTGCTCCCTCACCACTAGATGTCACTAAATCCTCCACACTGGTCCTTTAAGTGCAGTACTTGAGTAAATGTACTCAGTTACTTTCTTCTAGCCCAGTTTTTTTTTTTTTACTGTGAGTTTGTTGATAGTCTGATAATAAAGTTTGGGGGGAGTCGTTTTTTAACAAACACAAAACTACACATGTGTAATGTCGGTATTTAAGACCGTCTTAAAGACCGTCTAACCGGAAGACTTTTCTGGTTTTCCTATAATTACTATAATCTGATGACTCAGTTGTTTCCAGGAAACTTCCAGGAAAAGTCTTAGAAAACTCCAGCTTCTGCCTGCTTTTCTTTGAGTTTCTGGCACTTTGCATGAAGCAGATTTTCATAGCGATGTGTCTTCTACGGTGGCCCTGAAAGCTCAACACATGACGCTCTGACGTGTCCGTCTGACGTATTGATGGCCTCTAATGGCTCAGCTCACACAGAGTTTTTAACATGTTTACCTCTTTAAATACAGTCGAAGCTGAAATTCGGTTCTTCGTCGCAGCACATTGACTTCATGTGTGTCCCCTCGTGTCTCAAAGTGGGTCAGATGAGACTCGATAAGGACAGTTACTGGACTCTCTCTCCCTCTCTCTTCCTGTGGGTCTCTCGCCCTTTGTCTCTTTGTCTCGCTCTCTGCAGGGTGAAGTAACAGAAACCAGGAAGTCTTTGTCTGATCAGGTTTAGAGTTGCAGCACATCCCCGGTGTGTGTTCATCAGCCTGTGGAGCCTCTGAAAGCTCATTGGACACCACAGAGCAGAAAATGAGTGTGAGGCTCTTAGAGCAGCAAAATCTTCAGTATTTTAAGTTTATGTAGAGGATTTTATTCCTGTCAGCCGTCAAAGTACATTTACTCAAGAACTGTGCTTAAGTTTCCCATCGTGGTTCAGTTTATGACGGAGGAGGAGGAGGGAGCTCATTTTGAGCCACTGTGCAAAATACTGAACACCTCCTGTGTGTGTGTGTGTGTGTGTGTGTGTGTGTGTGTGTGTGTGTGTGTGTGTGTGTGGGATGAGTGTATCTTGTCCGTCGTAGAGCCAAACTGTCACAGCGACTGAACAAACAAGGGATGGCAGCTGACACACACACACACACCAACACACACACTTGTGCTTGTGTGAGGGGAGGGGCAGTTCAGAGCCGACCAGAGGCAGAGACGCGTCATGGAGTCAGTGAAGGATGAGTTCTCTCAAGTTTGACTCTCCATCGGTTTATCTTTGGATTTAAATCAGGAAACTGGATTCTGGAGGAGCTGTGTGTGTGTGTGTGTGTGTGTGTGTGTGTGTGTGTGTGTGTGTGTGTGAGCTATGGGCTTCGGCAGAACTTTGAGGAGAGTGTCGGGATTCTTCTGCCGCCTTCCAAAAGTGATGCGGCGCTCCGGGCGGCTGGAGGTCATTCTGCTGTGGAGGAGCTCTGGTGAGTTCAGAGCGTTTGTTGGTCCTCCAGTGAGGAAGAGTTTCTCTTTTTGATTGACGGATGAGATGCTCAGTGAAGAGACTGTCGACTGAGCTGAACGTGGCAGCAGGAAGCAGGAAACTTGAACAAGAAGAGTGAAAAACAAGCTGAAAATGATCCTTTATTCAATCTGAGGTGAAGGAGTAAAAGCTGAAAACAAAACCTGCACCTGTGAGCAGCCACATGCTTTGTGTGTGTGTGTGTGTGTGTGTGTGTGTGTGTGTGTGTGTGTGTGTGTGTGTGTGTGTTGTAGTAACATGATGAGGCTTTTTATTCTCACAGCAGCATTTTGATAGAAGCCGCGCAGCCTGTCCTGACATGTTAGAGACAAAAAGAGACACTTTATAAAGACACAGGAAAGAACAGATGGCTGCTGCATTTAGCAAACACCTGTCCTCACACACACACACACACACACACACACACACACACACACACACACACACACACGCACACACACACACACACACACACACACAAACACACACACCTGTCTGCAGATAACGACGTCCACTGAGCAGAATAAGCAGTTTTCTTTACACATTTCACATGTTTGGACTTGAAACTGTATTTAAGTCAAAATCCTGTAGAGCTGCAACCATTCATCAACTATTAGATTAATCAATTAATCAGTTTGATTAATTTTTAAGACGAGTTTCTGTGATTCCAGATTCTTAAAGGTGAACATCTTCTTGTTTCTTAATTTCATATTCATATTATCATATTAAGGCTTAAAGTTCTGCGTAATTATGAGCCTGGATGCTTTGATTGACAGCTAGCCCCCTGAGTTTCATCAACAAGGCTTCATTCAGCCGCCTCAGCTCCACTTCTTTGCTGTTGTTGGATTAGCTGGGAGTTTGGTGGTCACTGTCCCTGAGCTCCATGCTGGATCTTCAGAAACCAGCGAGTGACTCCACAGAGACTGCGTCCATGTCTCAGAGTCTGTGGTCCAGGTCTGTCCTTGGTTCATTCTGCAGCTCGCTGCTAGCAACCGATCGCCCGTGAGCGGAGTCAGATTCAGACTAAAGAGCGCAGGTTCGGACACCCCTGCATCAGCACGGCGAGGCTGCCAGCGCAGAGGACAGCGAACACAAAAACAAAGCATTGTCATCTGACAAAAACAGCTGAGCGTGACTCAGCGTTCATCACAGCGCAGCAGTGGATCAGGTGTGCTCACAGGAGCCGGTGTCCGCTCTCACAGTGACCCTGATGTGTGACAGACCTTCAGACTCGTGGATCTGTTCTCACACCGGCACTTCCTGGTTTGCATTTTCTGTTTGTTTCGGGCTCCTGTGCTGTAGCTGACTTTGACCTTTGACCCCTGTTGGCAGTTGAATTAAGTTTAAAGAATAATGCATCCCAAACTGTGTGAAGCCAGCGTGTGTGTGTGTGTGTGTGTGTGTGTGTGTGTGTGTGTTTCGGCAGGTGTGTGTCAGAGCAGCAGAGGACTCCTCTCTGCACACACAGACCTGATTAGAGAGCCGGTGCCGAAAAACCTTTCACACTCGGGAGAAAAAAACGCAGAGTCTGTCCAGTTTGTGGTTTATGACCTTTGACCTCTGAGCCGAGATCCTGCTGAACACGCTGACTTTCACAATAAGAGCCTCTGTGTGCTCATTGATCAGCTGCTGTTTGTAGATTGGTTATTTTGGCACTTTTAAACCAACTGTTGTAGTTTGATAAAATATACAACACATTTATCAGCACATGCAGTCGATTAAATCACAATGTTTTGGTTGATTTTAATGAAAAGATAAATATTTCCATATTTGTAGACTGTAAGTTATATAAACGCTGTCCCATAATTCTTGCTTCCAGTGTAAAAGGCTGATGGGTGGCTCTGACTTTCCTCTGATTGAGTCTGATCGATTGTTGGTGTCTGGGAAAAGCTTTTATCCCTGAGACAGCAGAGAGAGGAAGAGGGGGAGGCAGAGAGGAAGAGGGGGAGGCAGAGAGGAAGAGGAAGGCGGCTGAAGGACGGCCATAAAACAACACGAGAGCTCTACTCAAGTAAAAGTACACACCATAAACCTGCGAACGTTAGCATGCTAACATATTCAGAATGCCAATATGCTAATGTTTAGCAGGGTTTTAATGCACTTCAACTTAGTTCAGTGTGTTAGCATGCTAACACTGTCTAATTAGCCCAAAACACTAAGTGCAGCTGAGGCTGATGGGAAGTTGATTAGTTCTGCGGCTGTTTTGACCTGATGGTGGCGCTACATGGACGAGATTATTGAAGTAACTGAAGTCATGAGGAAAACATGAATGTGTGTACTGAAGTTCATGGCAGTCCGTCCAATAGCCTTTGAGTTACCTCATGGTGGCGCTAGAGGAAAAGTCAGAGGACTATAACAGTCAGTGGGGCTCGTCCTCTGGGGATCATGAATGTCTGTGCTCAGTTTCTCGACAGTCCAGCTGACAGCAGCTCGGATGGTTTGGATGTGTGTCCACATGTTTCCAGTGTGAGTGATGGGACGGACGGATGTTTGGAGGGATGCTGAAGGCTCGTCCTCTTCCTCTGTGGATCAAGTTCATTGTCAAAAGCCATCGAGAGTGAACGGATGAATGGAGAGTGGCAGCAGGACACACACACACACACACACACACACACACACACACACACACACACACACATGCACACACTAGTCATAACAAGCTACGTCAGTGAGCACAGGGAAACAGAGCAGAGGAGTGACTGAGTCAGCAGTCCTCCGTCCACCGGCAGCAGCACCACCCCTCCTCTGCTGTCTGTGTGTCCATCACACTGTGGCCTCCATTTGACTGTTAAATCACCCACTCAGCACAACACACACACACACACACACACACACACACACACACACACACACACACACACACACAGGGAAACAGAGCGAGTGGCGGCGACGCAAATCAGCATCTGAAGTCTGACAGAGAGCAGAACGCGGCCGAGAGACACTGAAAAACACTGCGGGGACAGAGGAGAGAGAGTGCTGCTGCTGTGCTGTATGAGGGACTCACTCCTCTGTGTGTGCGTGTGTGTGTGCGTGCGTGACGAGGTGATGGAATAGATCAAAGCGAGGATGCTGAGGTGTGTGTGTGTGTGAGATGAAGATGGGAGATGGGAGCAGCCATGTGCAAACTGTCGGATAAAGTCGGACAGCACGTGAAAAAGAGGTCACCAGGTAGGACCGTGGGAACACACACACACACACACACACACACACACTCAGAGTACGTGTGGGTGTTTGTTAGCATCTTCGTGTGGCTTGTTGGAGTGAATAATGTTTGTTGACAGGAAGTGTTTAAAAAAACTTCTTCCTCTCTTCAGTTATTTCAATACTTAATGGTGCTGCTGGATTCTGGCCAGTGTTGAAGGTTTGGTGTGTGTGTGTGTGTGTGTGTGTGTGTGTGTGTGTGTGTGTCTGATACTCCAATAGAAGTTATAAGGAAGGAATGAAGGAACTACGGGTGGCCCTCAAGGACAAAGTTATGCTCAAATGATTAGAGCTGCAACCAAAATGTATTTTCATTTTTAACTTTAACATCTGAAAGTCCATCCCATCAGAAACACTCAGTTTTTAATGATTTAAACAGAGAAAAGCAGCAAATCTTCACATTTTATGAGCTGGAAACAGAATATTTCTTTTTATTTAACAAATGATTTAAATCATTAATCGACCTGTTGTAGCCTCCTTTAAGGTGAAACTCTGCTGTCAGCTCTCCATTAAAGCCACCAGGATGTTTGCCTTAAACAGATTTCGTTGAACTCATTAAAATGTCTCTGAACTCAGAACTTTGTTGTTTTTCAGCATTTTTTCTGAACATTTTTTCTCAATCTCAGATTTTGCCCTTTCATGATTTTCAGACTGAAAAACAGAATAGGTCAAATCCAGGTGACCTGGTTTCGAACCTTCTTATTTTCTCCGTGTCAGAATTTGAATGTAGTTGGTTTTCATTTGCAAACGCAGAACTCGATATCATAAAGGTGATTTGCATATACGTTACACACCTGCACGTTCCTCACCTGTGACCCTACAGTCAGAGACACGCCCTTTCCCGTCTCATCCTTTACTTGTTTTCCTCTCACAATCAATCAATCAATCAATCAATCAATGGTTTGGTTTCTGTGCAGGTTGTAAGTACACGTGTCACGCGGCGTGTCGGGACCGAGTGTCTCTGGACTGTCACCCTGCAGCGTCACCTGCCAGTCAGGACCAGCTCAACAACAACACACCGCTCCATGTGAGTACACATAAAGAGTGCACCTTCCAAAGGACTTCAGTCTGCATGAACACACACTTTCATCAGTGCTGACATCATCACTGTGGCTTCGACAGGAGGATTTAATGTCTCATGATGCTTCCTCAGCAGGAGCATTTTAAGGATGTTTCGTCCATGTTGGTTTAAATTATTCTAAATTAGTGGAATCAGGAGTTCACAAGACTAAATACATGAAGTGCTGCTGCTCTGTGTAAACTGAAGAACTTCGGGCTCATTGTCAGCTGCTAACAGTTAAAACGACAGACTTCACTGACAGATGTGATATTTACAGTTAATCCTGCTTCAGGATCAGTTTAGGTTGGTTAGATTTTGGAAAACTCACCAGCTGTAGTACAGCGTGTGACCACAGGAGTGCGCTGTAGTCAAACATTTTGCCTGCTGGTGTCAAACAGCTTCTTGATTCAATCAAGCTAAAAGTATCAGAGTGACGGTGAAGTATTTTCTGTGTCATCTTCAAAACAAAAAAAAAAAACGCTTTTCCTGCAACAAATATTGAAAACAGGAAGAAAACTTTATTCGTCTAATGTGACAGTAAATGGAGGATTTTTGGGTTAAGAAATGCTGAGTCAAGACATCAGCTTGGACTTCAGGAGGCTGATGAGCAGTTTTCAGTCTTTTCTGAACGATCAATCAATGAAAGAATCAGCAGTTAATTAATGATCATGTGATGCTATGACATCATACGATGATGACACGAGTGTGAGCTCTGACACATTTCACTGTTTTCCTGTGGTGTGTTGAATTCCAGTGAGCTTTGATAAAACACTGGACCCCAAGACAGCACACACACACCCATAATGCATCACTCACCAAGAATGGCTTGTGTGTGTGTGTGTGTGTGTGTGTGTGTGTGTGTGTGTGTGTGTGTGTTATTCCTGGAAGACAGCTGGGTGTGTGTTAGGTCTGGTTCATGTTAGAGTATTTGTGCAGACCACACCAGGCTGGATTAAAATGAAGTATAACTGTGAGGGCTTCAGCCTTTAACAGTGTGTGTGTGTGTGTGTGTGTGTGTGTGTGTGTGTGTGTGTGTGTGTGTGTGTGTGAACGCGCTGCTGCATCCAGAGTTATTTCACCGACAGGAAACAGGTTCAGGATGTGCAGCAGCGTCACACTCTCACACACATTTCAACTGTGATTCATGTGAAGACTTTCATTTAAAAACTATGGTTCAAGATGAGTCAACAAACATGAAAACGCTGATGGATTGTGACACAAAAACACCCCAAAAATGATTATTGGACATATATTTAGCGTGTAAGAGTTAGCGAGGGTACACAGGATTACAACCTTAAAAATGTCTTTAACCTTGAAGGAGCAATCCAGCATCTTACCCAGAGTCAGATGAGAAAAGAGACTTATCGGAAGATGAGTTATTGTTGGATGCGCTTAGCCTAGCTTAGCACAAAGACTGGAATCAGAGGGAAACTGCTAGCCTAGCTTAGTCAAACTGAAACTGCACACCTTCTGCTGGCTCCATAGATGAATTATTATGACATACTGTCTCCAACATTGTCTCTGATTTGTGATTTTGGGGCCAAAGTTAGAGCTTTAACATTTCTTTCATGTGCAGCCAGTTAACTGTAATGTTGAACTGAAGCTACTGAACCTGTAATCGTGCTAATGATGCTAAATATCTCAGAGGAGTTTCGGCCGTTTTCAGCAGCGGTTGTCTCATCTTGTCATGAGATTCCTCTGCCTCATATTTATCAACCCAAACTGAAATATTACGACTGTGGTCCCGAACAAGCTGACTTCATGCCGCACTGTTTTCCTCTCCTCTCCCAGTAACACCAGTTTTAATTTTTCCAGTCGTCGCTGAGCTCCATCTGGGTTTGGCTCCACCGTCCGTCGACACAGATGTGGTTTTTTTCAGCCAGCGTACGGGGGATTAACTCAGCACATTTCAAACCAGTGCTGATCACGCACACACACACACACACACACACACACACACACACACACACACACACACACACACACACACACACACCCTGACACTGCTGAGTAGTGCTGAGTGGAGCTCCGTGGGTTTTTAGGTTGTGTCAGATATTTTTTATGAAAATACATTTTCAGCTGGATACAGTTGGGTCAAATGTGTGTGCATGAGTGTGTGTGTGTGTGTGTGTGTGTGTGTGTGTGTGTGTGTGTGTGTGTGTGTGGTTGCTGCAGAGAGCTGTCTGTATGTCTGTTCATTTGTACTGTATAGATATATATTTTCTTAGAGTTGCACAAGCAGAATAATAACAAACACCCAGAAAACTGAAGCCTGGTTGGTTCAAGTGTGAAGAAAAATCTATGTTAAACGACAGTCTGGCATGTTTTGACACTTTAAACAGACAATATATTTATTTTGGCATTAAACCTGATGCTACAGGTGGTCCACTGGTGGTGGTCACACTGCACACCTGAACAGCCAAAATGTGTTTTTCTCATGAGAAGTAGCTCACAGTGCTCATGTTCCTGCTCTCCTGTGTTTCCTGTCAGCTTCTTTTACAAAGTGCTGAAGCATCTGAAAGAGTGACTCTGTCAACATCCTTTTCCCTCTGTGTTTCTATGGCTCCGTGGTTTGTGGTGGAGAAACCATCCAGAAAGCGAATGTCAGAGATAATAACCTGATTCGTAGCCATGAGGCTGAGCCACGAGTCATGAGCTCCCGTGTCTTTCCGAGAAAGTGAAGGAGCTGATGAGTTGTTTCTTTCTTTCATTTGTCTTGTTTTGGCTCATCATTAACAAGCTTTTTAGAGATGCTAGCAGCAGCATGGACATAGAGACGGTGTTTGTCCATCACTTCGGTCCAGACTGAAATATTTGATCGTCAGTTGGATGTTACTGTACAGACAGTTGGACTCCCCTCAGGATGAATCCTGCTGCGATCTCCTGACTTTAATCCACTTCCGCCATGAAATCTGACATTTGCGATCTTTCAATGAGATGTCTGTAAAACTTTTGGATGGATTGCCGTGACATTTTGCAGAGACATTCATGTTTGCAGTAAACAGTTTGGTCGTCCTCTGACTTTTCATCTGGCGCCATCATAAAAGTTTGTTCAAGACTTTATGACCGGATCGCTGCAAAGCTAACGACATTCCCATCGGCCTTGGCTGTTAGCGTGTTTACACACTAAACTCAATTATGAAAAATTATACCTGCCAATCATTAGCATGTTGTCATTGTTAGCATGTTAGCATTTAGCTCATACCACTTAGCAGACTGGTAGAGCTGTTAGCATGGTTAGTCTTTGGTTGTGTGCAACCAACATTCATCAGATTTTAGTCATTAATATTAATATTATTATTAGCATTTAGCAGTTTCTCGGAAATAGTGAATATTTAGCAGGTTTCAGGATCTTTTTTTTTTTTTTTGCATAAAAGTCAAACGTTGTCAAACAATGAGGCTGCAAAGATTCCTGGGTATTGGTTCTGTTGGTACTGGAGCATACTTGCCCTCTGCAGCACAAATCCTGCACAGTCATTACTGTAGGAGTGAGGTAAACTCTGTGGTAAACTGGACATAACCACTGCATGTACAGTGTGACCATGCTTCTGTCCTGTGATTGGCTTGGCTGAAGGGGAGGCTGTAAATGATTGACAGCGAGAAAGAGAGAATAACCAGCCATGGGGTCCACTTCCTGTCTGCTGGGAAAGACAAACACAGGCGGAGGGAGAGGAGGGAAAACAAAGGAGGTGCAGGGAGGGAGGATACATGTGGATGAGGAGGAATGTTCATGTGTTTTCTCTTCGGCTCTAATGGAGACTCATTAACAGCAGCCGGTCAGAGCCGCTGATGACTGATTAAAAGACGCCGATGACTTCTCAGGAAAACAGCAGAAAACAGGAGTTAGCATGAAGGCAAGTCGCTCCACAAAACATCTGAGTTCACAGTTATCATCCCCTTTGTTTTCGGCTGGTGCCAACTTGTGACCTTATGGCCTTTTTTGAGCCACCAAAGAGTCATTTTTCCACCTTAAATGCTTTTATTTTAAGATTTTCAGAGGTCATAAGAGGTTAAAGTACACAGTATTTCTCAAAAAAGGCGACATTTCGAGGTATTTTTTGTGAGTGTTTAGAATAAAATAGGCAGTTCGTTCTTCCATCACGCTCACAGATATCGTGTGAACGAGCTAACATCTCCTCTTGGGTTATCAGTGTTTTACTGCACATCCTTCTATGCAGCAGGTTTTGAGGTCAGCAGGGAGGAGAGCAGGCGGCGTTTTTAAAGTTAGAAAAGTAAATTTAAAAGAAGGAGGAATGTTAATGTGTTTTCCCTCCGAGGTTTTATGGTCACTCATTAACGGCTATTGGCGAGGTTAAGCCCGGGGTGCGGTAACACGCCGTAAATACACACTCGCAAACACACACACACAAACAAAACCTGCAGGAAGGAAAAGTGTTGTGAAGCTGGAGGAGATATTCCAGCGTGGGAACACGTTTCTCTTATTCTTCCTTACTTTCCGCTCCGTTTTCATGCTTTTCTTCCTTTTCTTTGGTTTCCTTCTCTCTTGCGTCACATTAACCTTCCACCAAAGTGCGACTCTTATCTGCACTTCGTACTTTCTTCGTGCAAAGTCTTTGTACTTTTGACCTCTGCTGTGTTTATGTCTCATCTCTGTTGTATCACCTGCTATTAGGAGGAGTTCTGCACTGATGAGGGTGTTTGAAGGCAGATTTTCGGGGTAATTCTGAGAAAGCAGGGTTAAAGGCTTATGTGGGTTTCTGTCGCCACAATATGATGTTTATATGATTATCTAAATGTGGGGTTTAAACCAGAAAAGAGGTTATAAAAATCTGGACTTTCTTAACCGAAACATTCCACAAAGCCAAATGACAGTTAGCATAATCAGACCAAATGAAGCTGATTATGTTAGTCATGATAAGTGCATGTGTGCTGTAGTCTGAACTCAGATCGCACCAGCTCACAATGAAGGAAAGTTCAGCTGTTAAGCTGTGCACGAGAGAAAAATTGAAATATTGTCAACAAAAAAAGGGAAAACTGTCAGTATGATCAAAAGATTTCAGCCAGTGCCACGCAGCGTCAGGTAGCCCATTTAACTTATGTAACCAGCCGAGTTTCCTCAACCTAACCAAGTGGTTTTGGGGCCTAAACCAAACCAAACTGCGACTGCAGCCTAAAAGCGGGTTGATATTAAGCTTTAAATTATACACCAACAGTCTGAAAACCTTAGCTTACAGGCTTTTCCTGGAGCTATCACCTCTATGTTCTGTTGGTTATTTACTGTCAGTATTAGCTAACGGTCTCGTGGTGATCCAGATTTAAACTCTCCTTAATGGTTTTTCCCCTCTTAAAGGCCGTCTGTACTTCACTTCTATTGGTTTGTGTGTTTCCAGATATAAATAAACAGAAGTTTCACAGCCGTGAATGTTCCTCAGAAGGAAAGATATCGAATGCTGCGGCGCCAAAACTGGAGATTCAGCATAATTTAATTTCTCCATTGTTTCTTATGATGACAGGGGTGGGGCACACACACACACATACACCCACACAGAGACACACACACATACCCACACACACACACACACACCCTGAGTCAGGCTAAAACCCATAACTGCAGCCACTAAATCATTTAATTGGGGGTTAAAAAAAGCACACACACACATTGTTATCCAAGATGCTTCACCTCCACACAACCTTACAGCACAGATAGACACACACACACACACGCCCACACACACACTCCCTGTTTTATTGCCACAGTGGTAACGCTCTCAATAAAAGTCAAAGTTGAGGCTGGTTCAGAAACTTTACTGTTTCTCCAACAGACACTTCTCAGTTTTCAGAGACAATCACTGATATGTTTTCATCCATTTTTATGTTCTTGACTGCATATTAATCTAAAAATCAATCTACAAACTAGCAACTCTAAAGCTCAGATACGTGCCGAAATATCAGAGCCAGGCTAGCTGTTTCCCCCTGTTTGTGCTAACTAAGCTAACTGCTAGCTGACTAGGATATTCCCCAACATGTTGAACTATTTCCTGTAATGACAGAAGACTGAAGTTCAACCATGTAAGGTCTGACTAACACTCATATTTTGCTTTCAGATACCGTTTTATTCATTGTCTTTCATTTGAAATCCAATTCAAATGCAAGAAAAGTTCTCAAAATGATATTGTTCAGGGCACTAAACTCCCAACATCCTCCATGTTGCTGCTCACTGACCATTAAATACAGCGTTTTTAAATAATGCCGACTTTCCCTCAGCCATCCCCGCTATCAAACATCTGCTTTCATGCTGTCCTTCCTGCCAACAAACATCATCACCATCTGCTTATCATACCTCTCTTCCTCTGCATGCATCTATCTAAATCTCCCCTTTCCTCCAGCCCTCTAATCAGCCGCTCATTGTGTTAAGGAAGACACAAACAGGGTGGAGGCTTACCTGCCAAACGGAGAAGGAAATGGAGGAAGAGTTTGGGAGAAAATCACACTTGTTGAGATAAAACATGTTTACATAAAAGGCAAATGTCAGTTTTGCAGAAAGAAAAAGGCAGACGGGGAGACGCACGCACACAGGACGGACATGTCTTTGGTTTATGTCAACACACGACGTAATTTTAGCAACGTTAGCATTTCGTCCACTGATAATAGAAGCATTTAACCTCCATACTGAGGGAATAAAAGCTAAAAGTCAACAAAATCTGCATCCTTTCCTCGAACACCTTTGTTTTAATTAATTATTAAACTCCATTTTACCCTCAGTTTCATAACAAACGCCACATTTTACTTCCTGTAATGAAGTCCTGAGTAGCATTTTGAGCTACTCTTATTATCTCCAACGTTTTCAGCTGTTTTCAGTGAAAAATCTCTCAAAGCCAACTTTAAAGGACAAAGTTAGCTGCTAGATGCTAAACATAGCGGAGCATTTAGCAGCTAAGGAGACAAATATTTCCCTCAGAAGATGGTGGAGACCAAAAACAGAGCTAAAAGGAGACTGAATATTGTGTTTGCTTTGGTTATATGACCACAGACAAAACTCCAAATGAATGCTAATGTTGCTAAAAACGTGGTGTCTTGGATTTAAATAAGTCGCTCAATATAAGTATCACACAACTTAAATTATGTTTTGGAGTCAGCTGACACCAAAGTATGTGAAATACTTAATGTTGTTTAACAGTGTGCAAAAACTTTGAAACCACCAAGACAGAAAATAGCATTCAAGAGAAAACACAAAACCGTTTCCTCCTGAACTGCACATGCATTGGCCACGAAAATTAAAAACAAATGTGGCAAAGAAAACAATTGTGAAAATCCTAAAAACAAATGTCAAACAATGAGGAGCAGAGTTTATAAGTTGCTGCATGAACAACAAGGATAAACAGAAGAAAACCACAAAGATTTATGGCCCCAGAACTGCAGACGCAGACTG